>NC_037681.1:74602603-74736060 GCF_003255815.1 Theropithecus gelada | reverse complement strand
TTTTTTTTTTTGAGACAGTCTTGCTCTGTCACCAGGCTGGAGTGCAATGGCACAATCTCAGTTCACTGCAACCTCTGCTTCCCAGGTTCAAGTAATTCTTCTGCCTCAGCCTCCTGAGTAGCTGGGATTACAAGTGTGTTCCATCACGCCAGGCTAATTTTTGTATTTTCAGTAGGGATGGGGTTTCACCATGTTGGCCAGGTTGGTCTCAAACTCCTGACCTCTAGTAATCCACCAGCATCAGCCTCCCCGCAAATATCTGGGATTACAGGTGTAAGCCACTGCACCTGAACCTTTGTTTCTTTGACAGGGTCTGGCTTTGTCACCCAAGCTACAGTGCAGTGGCATGATCCCCGCTCACTGCAACCTCTGCCTGCTGGGCTCAAGCAATCCTCCTACCTCAGCCTCCTAAGTAGCTGGGACTATAGTCATGTGCCACCACGCCCAAATAATTTTTGTATTTTTTTAGAGATGGGGTTTTGCCATGTTGCCCAGGCTGATCTAGAACTCCTGAGCTGAAGCAATCCACCCACCTTGGCCTCCCAAAGTGCTAGGATTACAGGCATGAGCCACTACTCCCAGCCTAGCCAATCCTTTTACTTGAGATTTCACATCATACTGAGCAGCAGAAAGTGTTCTACACCTTTTTTTTTTTTCTTTTGAGACAGAGTCTCGCTCTGTCACCCAGACTGGAGTGCAGTGGTGCTATCTCAGCTAACCACAACCTCTGCCTCCTGGGTTCACGCCATTCTCCTGCCTCAGCCTCCTGAGTAGCTGGGACTACAGGTGACTGCCACCACACCTGGCTGATATTTTGTATTTTTAGTAGAGACAGGGTTTCACCATGTTAGCCAGGATGGTCTCGACCTCGTGACCTCGTGATTTGCCTGCCTCGGCCTCCCAAAGTGCTGGGATTACAGGTGTGAGCCACCATGCCTAGCCAGTGTTCCACAATTTTATGAATTTCCAATATCAAACCTTCTCTTTGGTTGTTCCCTAAAACTTCTCTTTTAATTAGCCTGCTTCTCTCTTAAAAACAAAACACAAACTGTGACAAGACCAACAGTTTCATATCCCCACTGCATAGTAACAGACCAATACACTGAGACAGGAGGGCTTGCAGCAGAGAAAGAATTTAATGGCCGTAGGGTGCTGAGTAAGAAGATGAGAGGTGACCCTCAAATCCATCTCCCCAAGGAACTATAGGCTGGAGTTTTTAAGGGGATCATAGAGGGTGAGGTTCTGGAAAATTGGGGTCATTGATCGGTTGTAATAAAGGGGATGAAATCATTAGGATGTGGAAACTGCATTCTTTGGTGAGTCAGCTCCTTTTGGGGTCCTTCAGACCAGCTGATGTCAGCAGTTTCATTGGTATGCAGGACCTGAAGGAATATCTCAAATGGAAAACAACGTTTTATAATGTTCAAGTTGTTACCGATAAAGCACGTAAGGGGAACTATAATCTTGTAACAGGATCTATGAAATTCTAATACAACAGGCACTAAACAACTATGAGGAAGCAGGTCAAAGAGGGAGCTGACCTCATGATTAATGCCGACTATGCTGCAAGCTTGGTTTATTTTCATTACTGTCCCTCCCTTCTTTCCTGATTAATTTTGTAAAGTTTATAGGGATGGTTTCACAACAACAACAAACCTTCAACCACTTTCCACTGCAGTTTCTGGCATAAAACATGGCAGCAGATGTGACAGGAGGTCATTGCAGGAAAAAAAAAAAAGGTGGTGTCATGCATTACTCCCTCCTGCCGTGATTATTTGCAGCTGCTTCACCCTAATTATGGGAAAAGGCCTCATATCCTTGTAATTGTAGGGTCTTGATTAATAAACCATTTGCCTCCCAGGATCTTCTTTCTTTGGTTGGCGGTGGGGAGGGGTTAGGAGCACAGAGTCTTACTCTGTTGCCCAGACTGGAGCGCAGTGGTGTAATCTCAGCTCACTGCAATCTTCACCTCCTGGGCTCAGGTGATCCTCCCACCTCAGCCTGGCGCTGTGTCACCACACCTGACTAATTTTTTTTTTTTTTTTTTTTTCGGTAGAGACAGGGGTTTGCCATATTGCCCAGGCTGGTCTTGAAGTGATCCACCTGCCTCGGTCTCCCAAAGTGCTGGGATTACAGGCATGAGTCACTGCACTCAGCCCTAGATCTTCTTCTGAAAACCTTTCCAAAACTTTCCCTTGGCACCTTTATTCAGTGGAATGTCTGGAGCTGAGTGGATGACATATTCTGATGTAAACACATATCCTGAGAACAAAGGGAGTCTGTTTGTGGTGTCTGTGGAGTAACTGTGACTTGCAGTTGACATTTCTAGAGACAACAATGGGCTGTGTGTGTACATCTGTGGCAGGGGAGTATTTGGAGGTGGAGGTCTAGAAGAGAAATCTCGTCTCTGTCCTTGATGGGGCTTTCTACTTAATTTGATGGCCAGCCCTAAACTCTCCTTTCCCTTGCTCCTGTCACCAACTGGAGCTTCTTATTTCCCATCCTCACACACATTTTTACTGTGATTTCCTTTTCCCTAAAAAATGTGGGTAGTTCCTGTTTTTAGTTCCCTCCTAATTGGGATAAGGAGGAGGAATCACAGCTAGCCCCCAGCCGATACTCTTCACACCTTAGGATTTAAATGTGGACTGCAGGGTTTGATGCATTGCTACCTTTTATGAATAAGGTTAGATGCAGTTATAGACAACCTGTAAATTTGCCAAGGAATGATGTCTGGATACATGTAAGTATCTAGCATGGTAGTTTTCCATCATATCACACCCATTACCCCCTTTGTATAATAAAACATTGCTTTCATGATTTTAAATGAAATTCATATATCATATAATCTAATTTCGCAAAGGAAAAAAATTTTTTAATTTGCATAATGCCATAAGTGTAAAATAAAGAAGAAAGAAAATTGGAGTTAGGGTCTATGTTGAAATAATTATAAATAGATTTTTCATCCATATCAATGCCCTGCAGGGCATTTGAAAGTCAGGCAGAACAGTTTCTTTGTTCTATGGAACTGTTCCACACATCTGTCAGTCCTGGCCCCAGCCACCAAATACCACTGAGCACACCCTCAATCACTATGATAACCAAAAATGCACCCATAATTCCCAAACCACATCCGAAAAGTGGTCCTGCCCCTGTTGAGAACCACTGGTCTGAGTAGGAGTGCCTGTATATTGGAATCCTTTTGATTGTCCCTTGGTTAAGATATTGAGATAATAGAATAAGATGTATTATACTTGCCATCCTCCCAGGCTGAGTTCTGGGGTTTGGCAATCCTGAACTCAACCACTCAACCAGCATGCATTTTCTATGTGTACACAACTATTTTTAGGCCACTAGTTTTAAAATAGCAGACACACACACATACACACACTCACCACACACACCCCATATTCACCAAGGTCCCTGGCCACATATAGTAACACGGCTTTGGTCAGGGAGTGGCTGTGCTATGCATGGACTGATGGCTATGTAGAGCAAGGTAGACAGAGCATTTATTTAGTGCTATATTTAAATTATAGGGAGGTGGAAATGGTGGGTGTGCTGATGTGGTTAGGTTCCTAAGAAAGATTGGTTGGTCTTCCACGTTGCTTCTTGGTTCTGTCTGATCTCCAGCTTGGATTAGTGAAAGGAGAGTCTGCATTGTAAATATGTTTTCCCTGGCCAAGGACAGATGGTAGCATTTTGCCTCTCTTTCGGCCTGCTGAATACAAATTTGAAGCCAAACAGGGACCCAAAGGTAATAAGGGTCCCCTCACCATCATGCCCTTTGACACACACCCCTAATTAGGATCTACTCAAGTATCATTTACCAGACACTAATAAAAATAGTGAGTCCTGGCCAAAAAGGAAAAGAAAAAAAAGCTGTATGTTTGTGGAAACTTCTGTGAGTCACTCTCCAGCATCTACCCTGGGTCAGTGTGTTTTGCTCCCAGAATGAGCTAAAATTTGAATGGAAGAAGAATTCTAAACAATCTAAGGAAAAATTTAAACAGAATAACCCCTGTACACCATGACCTACGATATAAAATTTGCTCTTCTTAAATTATTCTGATCCAAGAGCAATGTTTACTAGCTTAACATTAAGCTTGTTTTCTGGGGAGTACAGTTCTTATATGGACCACTAAGAATAAAGAGAGTTTGAAGCAATGGACAGGAGACAAAAAATGAATTCCAGAGCTGGGTGAGGTGTCTCATGCCTGTGGTCCCAGTAACTTGGGAGGCTTGGGTGGGAGGACTGTTTGAACCCAAGAGGTTGAGGCCGCAGTGAGCTGTAATCATGCTGGTGTACTCCAACATGGGCGACAGAGCAAGACCCCACTCTAAAATGAAAAAAAGGCCGGGCGTGGTGGCTCAAGCCTGTAATCCCAGCACTTTGGGAGGCTGAGACGGGCGGATCACAAGGTCAGGAGATCGAGACCATCGTGGCTAACACGGTGAAACCCCGTCTCTACTAAAAAATACAAAAAACTAGCCGGGCGAGATGGCGAGCGCCTGTAGTCCCAGCTACTCGGGAGGCTGAGGCAGGAGAATGGCGTGAACCCGGGAGGCAGAGCTTGCAGTGAGCTGAGATCCGGCCACTGCACTCCAGCCTGGGCGACAGAGCGAGACTCCGTCTCAAAAAAAAAAAAAAACAAAAACAATAAAATGAAAAAAAAAATGCATTCTAAGTAGGGAAACAATTTATTCTTTCATGTATGCGCTCATTTGATACCTCACCCAGCCTAAATTCACTTATATTATGTTGCATGTACCCTTAGCTCCCTTGCCCCCTCTGACACAGATACTCACTTGACTAAACAATGACCTTTGTTAGACATTCCGCGTAGTCCAGTCGTACACCTGTGCAGCCAAATGCAACTAGTGAAGAATCAAACCATACTAAGACATCTCACTTTAAATTCATAATCATAAGTTTTAAGTAGGCCCTTAATGCGGCTAACAATCACGCTGAATTTCCCTGGCCCTTTTATTCTCCCACTCTCCTGGGTGACTATTTCACACCTTCTCTGTCCTCAAACCTCAACTACTTACTCACCTCCCCTCATCGTTCTGATGCCCTTGCTTCCTATTTCTCTGAGAAAATAGAATGAATCAGAAGAGAGCTCCCACAAACACCCACCGCTGCATCATGCCCATATTCTGGGCTTCCTTCCTGTGACTGTAGAGGAACACTCTGTGCCCCTAGAAAAGGCCACCACTGGCTGGGCTTGATGGCTCATGCCTGTAATCCCAGCACTTCAGGAGGCAGAGGCAGGCAGATTGCATGATGCTAGGAGTTCAGCACCAGCCTGGGCAACATGGTGAAACCCCATCTCTACAAAAAAATACAAAAAAAAAAAAAAAGAAGAAGAAGAAGAAGAAAGAAAGAGAGACGAAAGAAAAGAAAGGAAAAGAAAAGAAAAGGTCACTGCTCTCCTTGTGAACCCAACACCACCTACTCAAGGACAACACTCCAGCAATTCTCCTCTCAATCACCTGCATCAGCTCATCCCTTTCCCCTGGATCTTTTCCACCAATCTATGAACATTATTTCTCCCATTTTTGAAAAATCCTCTGTTGACCTCACTTCCTCCTTTAGCTACCACCTCCATTTCTTTCTTTCTTAGGAGTTGTCTATATTCCCCATGTCCAATATCTCTCTTAAACCTAATATAGTCAGTTATGTATCCAATCCACTTCAATTAAATTGCTCTTGTCAAGGTCTCCTCCACTTCCCTGTTGCTACATCCAACAGCCAAGCCTCAATTTTCATCTTACTTGATCGCTGAGTAGAATGTGATTACTCTTTCCTTCTGAACTACTTTCCATACAGCTTTTAGAAGGGCACTTATCCAACCTTTCCCCTATTGCTCTGGCTGCTCATTGTCAGTCTTCTCTGTTGGGTCCTGTTCATCTCTCTGACCTCCAAAACTTGGAGCATCCCAAGATTCAGCCCTTGCACCTCTTCTGTTTTCCATCTTGACTGACTCATTCGGCAATCTCCTCTAATCTCATGACTTGAACTATCATCTAGGATGTGCTAACAGTGTCCAGTCTGCATGTCTCCCCTATACCCCAGATTCACACATCCAGCTGCCTCCTTAATATTATCATTTGAATAATAGACATCTCAAGTTTAACAAGTCCTAAACTCAACACCCGATTGCTGCTTACCGCTGCGCTATCATTCTCCACTTGCAGAGTTCAAAGCCTTGAAGTCATACTGGATGCTTCTTTTCCTCCCGCACCTCACATCTGACCTATCAGCAGATCTGTCTGATTAAACTTCAGCATATGTCCAGAATCTGACCAATTCTCACCACTTCCACTACTACCACTGCTGTCTTTTACCTAAATTACTGTGGGAACCTCCAAACTAGTCTGCCAGCTTCCATCTTTGACATGCTGAGATTCTTCTTGACACAGAAGCCTGGACCAGGCACAGTGACTCATGACTCTAATCTCAGCACTTTGAGAGGCCAAGGCACAAAGATCTCTTAAGCCCAGGAGTTTGAGGCTGCAGTGA
Source organism: Theropithecus gelada (assembly GCF_003255815.1). NCBI lineage: Eukaryota > Metazoa > Chordata > Mammalia > Primates > Cercopithecidae > Theropithecus > Theropithecus gelada. The sequence continues at coordinate 74,729,534 of NC_037681.1, read as the reverse complement.
GCTATGATTGCACCACTGCACTCCAGCCTGGGCAATAGAGCAAGGCCCTGTCTCAAAACACACATACACACACACACACACACACAAAAAAAAAAAAAAAACAGAAAATAAGTCTAAAACACAGAAGCCTGAGTGATACTGATAAAAACATAAATTCAAGAAGATCACTTTTCTGCTCAAAAACCCTCCAAGCCCTCCAAAGGGCTGGATGTGGTGGCTCAGGCCTGTAATCCCAGAACTTTGGGAGGCTGAGGTGGTTGGATCGCTTGAGTCCAGGAGTTCGAGACCAACTTGGGCAACATCATGAAACCCCATCTCTACAAAAAATACAAAAATTAGCCAGGCATGATAGTGCACACCTGTAGTCCCAGCTACTAGGGAGCCTGAGGCAGGAGGACCACTTGAGCCTAAGAGGTGGAGGTTGCAGTGAGCCAAGATCATACCACTGCCCTCCAGCCTGGGTCACAGAGTGAGACCGTGTCTCAAAAAAAAAAAAAAAAAAAAGAAAGAAAAGAAAAGAAAAAGAAAAAAAGAAAAGCATGATGTAGGCTGGAAGAAAAAAAAAAAAAACCTCCAAAGGTATTTTTAGTAAAAGTTCAACTTGAAAATTTATTTTAATGCCCTACATGCTCTGCTCACTGCCCATTCCCTCCCAACCTCATCCTCTACTTCTTTCCCGCTTCCCTGTTCTATTCTAGGAGCACGCTCCCCACCCTTTGCTGTTCCTGGAACATTCCAGGCGCCTCAGGACCTTTGTACTAGCTGTTCCTGGGATGTTCTTCCCCCAGATATGACTCACTCACTCACTCACCTCCTTCCCTCAAATATCTCCTTCTCAGTAAGCCCTTTCCTGTTAACCCATCCAAAATTGCAATTCCAAGTGCTCCTTTTCCCACTTACTGGCTTTTTTTTTCTGCCGAATTTATTGCCACCTATGGAACAAATGTTTATTTTATTTATCTCTTTTTTTTTTTGCTTATTCTGACAACCAAAATGTGAGCTCCAAAAGGGTGGTGGATTTTTTTCATCTTTTCTCATTGCTGTATCTTAGCACTTAGAAGAGTATATATACATATATATATAGTATTCAATAAATTTTTATTGAATGAATGAATGCCTACTGTATGCAAAGAATCACCTTTAGGTTCTGGTGAAACAAGGAGGAATAAAGTTACTGAACACTCTACACTTCAGGTTCCTCATCTACAAAATGGAGATAATAATAAACCTCATGGGACTATTACAAGGATTAAATGACCGAATATTTAAGTAGTGCTTGGAATAGCACCGGGCATTTAGTAAGTACTATGTTAAGTAAATAAAATACATATACATATTTAAATCCCTGCCCTCAAGAACCTCACATATAGTGGAAAGTAAGATGTATTTGCAAAAAATACAGAGTACGCAGTGTTAACAAAGAAGATGGGAAAAGGGTCAACTTACCCTTAGGGTGAAAGAAGCCTTCACAAAGAAGCTGATACTTAATGTGAATCTTGGAGAATGAGGAGGTGTTCACCAGGCCAAAAATAAAGGCATCCTAGGCCAAGGACAACCAAACAAATGTTTGAATCAGGAGGCTCAGAGGTTGGAATAAATCCGTCCTCCCACCTTCCAGGAAGTGTTGATCCAGAGTTGTCTCAATATATCCAGCTTGTTTTTCCTACTTTATGCTTTAATTTCCTTATTATGTAAGGGAAGGTGTTGGTAACACTGAATATTAGATTGTAGTAATTTCACTGTGTAGGAGAGAAAGCTTAGGAGATTGTTACACCCTGGGGAAATATTTATTCCAATCTGCTTGATGCACACAGTGAAAAGCACCTGCTAGCTCTAAGTCACCTTCACATTCCTAAAAGAATTTTCAAGTTTCTTATAGTTTGACATTTATAATGTTGATATTTTCAATCTTCTGATATGACCATTGATAACCACCTAGGTTAAAAGTCTTACATTTCATTTCTTTCAAAAGCACTCTGATTTCAATTTTACTATACATTTTATTCACTTTTTTAAGTTAATTAAAAGCATGTTTTAGGCTGGGCATTATGGCTCACTCCTGTAATCCCAGCACTTTGGGAGGCTGAGCGGGGAGGATCGCTTGAGGCCAGGAGTTCAAGACTAGTCTGGGCAACATTGTGAGATCTCATGCCTACAAAAAATTTAAAACTTAACTCGGCATAGTGGTTCACACCTGTGGTCCTAACTACTCAGGAGGCAGAGGTGGTTGGATCACTTGAGCCTAGGAGGTTGAGGCTGCAGTGGGCCGTGGTTGTGCCACTGCACCTCAGCCTGGGTAATGGGGCAAGACTCTGTCTCAAAAAAACAAAACAGGCTTGGCGTGGTGGCTCATGCCTGTAATCCCAGCAATTTGGGAGGCTGAGACAGGTGGATCACTTGAGAACCGGAGTTTGAGATCAGCCTAGGCAACATGGTGAAACCCTGTCTCTACCAAAAATACAAAAAAATTAGACAGGCATGGTGGTGGGCACCTGTGATCCCAGGTACTTGGAAGGCTGAGGCCGAAGGATCATTTGAGCCTGGGAGGCAGAGGTTCTAGTGAGCCAAGATTGCACCACTGCACTTCAACCTGGGTGACAGAGCAAGATCCTGTCTTAAAAAACAAAACAAAACAAAACTCTAATGTCCATTGAAATATTTTCTAAAGGAGTTTTTCTCTACATTAAAAAATATTAGTTAGGTCCTTTGGCCAGAAACTCAATGTAAAACTCTCTCTCTCTCTCTCTCTCTCTCAATATATATATATATGCGTGTGTGTGTATATATATATATGCGTGGGTGTATACACACACACACACACACACACACGCATATATATATATAAAAAAAATTAGGGACAACATTACTTCATCCTCTTAAGTGAGTGATCTAGAAATCAGAGGAGAGAGACCTGACCATGAAGCAGTCAAGGTGTCATCCAAGGAAGACCGCAGGGGCCATGCAGGAGGTACCAGAGCACCATAGTTGGATGTCCACTTTTCAGGATATGGCCCACAAACAGTCCTGCCAATGTCCTGGGTGTAGGCCCTGACAGATCCTAGACATCCAAATGCCACTTTATTCATTTACAATGAGAAATTAAACTCTCACATGGACGAGAATTTTCTCACTTGCCTGATTAGTGCATTTTCTCCTTGACGCCAAGGCAAAGAGAAGCCAATTCACCATCAGAAGACACTTTACTAACTTACCATGAGAAATCTCTGTCATGGGGACAGAAACTTCAAGGTCTGAATGCGCTGTGCATTTTCTCTCCGTAGACAGCCTATGTGGGAAGTCAAGTCATAATCTGAATCCTGCTCAGCAGTAACAATAAAGATAGATAATCAGATATATGGAAATGGGCTAGAAGACCCCATGGCACACAGAAGAAGTCCCCCAAAGATGCCCACAGAACCTGTGAGTGTTACTTTACATGGCAAAAGGGACTTTAGGCTGGGCACGGTGGCTCACTCCTGTAATCCCAACACTTTGGGGGGCCGAGGTGGGCGGAAATCACCTGAGGTCAAGTTCGAGACCAGCCTGGTGAACATGGTGAAACCCTGGTCTACTAAAAATACAAAAATTAGCCAGGCCTGGTGGCACACTCCTGCAATCCCAGCTACTTGGGGGGCTGAGGCAGGAGAATCGCTTGAACCCGGTAGACGGAGGCTACAGTGAGCCAAGATCATGCCACTGCACTCCAGTCTGGGTGACAGAGCGAGACCCTGCCTCAGAACAAATCAAAACGAAAAAACAGAAAGAAAGAAATATGTATGCTAATGGTTAAGACTTTCTTTCCCCTACTCTAAACTTGGAGAGGTACTGCCAGTTTTGTCTATATGTTTACCTAGGCCAATCAATCCTTTTTTGACAGATATCTTTAGCTATATTAATATAGATTTAATTATATTGCTGACATTTTAGCTGGCCTAAGAGTCAGCCTGTCTCCTTCAGAAAATTTAATATTTTTCTGCTCTGATCCTACAGTTTATTCTCAGAAGGCAATCTTATTTCCTCATTCCCAAGTCCTTAGAAAGTACTTCATGATCACCCAAAATGTTAACAAATTATAAGAAGGGAACATCTACCATTGGGTTAAAGCCTGGTGCCAACAGATAAGTTTCACCCTCTTCTATAACCTAAAATTATAGGCAGCCATTCTAATCCTAGAATTGTCCGAAATTTGTCACAAATGGGTCAAACTCTGATCATGTAGATGGTTAAATATAAATTTAATACCACTACTCAAAAGATAACTGAACAATTTGCTTTTGAAATTGTGTCTACTTAGAGCCAGGGCTGGTCTAAAAAGTAGGTGAAGTGAATACCTATGTTCATGAAATTACAACATGGTAGCAACAGTTGAAATCCCCATTTCACTGAAAAATAAACCAGGGCTTAGAGAAGTTGAGGGATTTTGCCCAAGGCCAGGGCTCTTAAATGTCAGAGTGTGAGGATTCAAACCTCTTAACCAGAGTGTAGACTTTTTTTTTTTTTTTTTTTTTTTGAGACGTAGTCTCACACTGTTGCCTGGGCTGGAGTACAGTGGTGTGAACTCAGCTCACTGCAACCTCCACCTCCCAGGTTCAAGCGATTCTCCTACCTCAGCCTCCTGAGTAACTGGGATTACAGTCTCCTGCCACCATGCCCAGCTAATTTTTTGAATTTTTAGTAGAGACGGGGTTTCACTATGTTGGCCAGGCTGATCTCGAATGCCTGACCTCGCGATCCACCCACCTCAGCCTCCCAAAGTGCTGGGATTACAGGCGTGAGCCACTGCGCCCAGATGAGTCTAGTCTTTTAACCATTACACTGTTGATACGATTTGAGAAATACGGGAAACATCCCTGTTGTAAACATACTGTCATGTGTCACTTAATATTGAGAATGTGTTTTCAGAAATGCATTGTTAAGCAATTTCATCGTAGTGCAAACATCTTAGACTGCACTTACACAAATCTAGGTGGTATAGCCCACTATACATCCAGATGACAGGGGGGATAGCCTATCGCTCCTAGGTTACAAAGCTGTACAGCATATTACTGTACTGAATACTGTAGGCAACTGTAACACAACGGTAAGTATTCATGTATCTAGACATATCTAAACACAGAAAAGGTAGAATAAAAATACAGTATTATAGTCTTTTTGGGGGTGAGGTGGGGGATGGAGTCTCACTCTGTTGCCCAGGCTGCAGTGCAGTGGCATGATCCCGGCTCACCGCAACCTCCACCTCCTGAGTTCGAGCAATTCTCCTGCCTCAGCTCCCGAGTAGCTGGGATTACAGGTGCCCACTACCACGCCTGGCTAATTTTTGTATTTTTAGTAGAGACGGGGTTTCACCATGTTGGCCAGGCTGGTCTCAAACTCCTGACCACAAGTGATCCACCCACCTTGGCCTCACAAAGTGCTCAGAGTCTTTTCTTTTATTCTGGGCTTTCTGGCAAAAACCAAAAAGCCTGCTTGACAAATTCTAAAAGAGCTGTAACACTACTATTATAGTCTTATGGAGCCACTATTATATTTGGTCTATCATTGATCAAAATGTCATTATGCGACACATAACTGTATTTCCTCATTATCTTTCAGGATGTCTGAAATATTACCATTCATTTGGTCTTGACAGCATATATTTCTGGGAAAAGTGAAGCTAACTCTTTAGAGAATCTAGGGAGAAAATATCATTATGTTCTTTCTTTATTTCTGTTACTAACACCTTACTTCAGGCCATATTCATTTCTCACCTGGAATATGGCAACAGCCATCCAGCTGGTCTTCATGCTACCTTGGCTGGCTCGTTACAATCTGTTCTCCACATTACAGCCAGAGCAATCTTCCCAAAATGCAGGTCTGATCATGTCACTCCCCTGCTTGAACGTTTTCAGGGGCTCCCGATTGTCTTCAGCATGGTCTACACCAGTGGTTCTCACCCATTAGGCAAAACCTTATATAACACACAATTTTCATCATTTCCCCACTCTCCTGAAAAGAAATTCATACAGAAATGTGTGGGTAGGCCAGACATTGTGGCTCACACCTGTAATCTTAACTCACTGGGAGCTGAGAAAGGAAGTTCACTTGAGCCCAGGAGTTCAAGACCAGCCTGGGCAATGCAGTGGGACCCTGTCTCTACCAAAAACAAAAAAAAAAAAAAAAAAATAAAAAATTAGCCAGGGATGGTGGCACACAACCGAGGTCCCAAGTACTCAGGAGGGTGAGGTCAGAAGATCGCTGGTGCCTGGGAGGTCAAGGCTGCAGTGAGCCTTGATTAGAACACTGTGCTCCAGCCTGGGCAACAAAGCAAGACCCTGTTTCAAAAAAAAAAAAAAAAAAATTGCCCACAGGCAAGAGTGAGGGGCCTAACCATACTCCCACACTCATATATCTGTGAGCCTGATTAATTTTGCAGACCTCACACAGCTCAGACTGCTCTGAGTAGTTTGCCTTGGGCTCTAATCCTCATAAACTGCCTAAATACCCAACACCATACATACAACGGTTTTTCTTACTAGTCTTTGTAGAAGCCACTTTCTCTGCCTGGAGCTCTGTTTTTCCAGCTTTATCTGGCTAACTCCTTCTCATTCAGGTGCCTGCTTAGAAGTGTTTTCCTTGGGCAGTATGGCCAGTTTCACAATATTGATTCTTCCTATCCATGGGCATGGAATGTTCTTTCATTTATTTGTGTCCTCTTTTATTTTATTGAGCAGTGGTTTGTAGTTCTCCTTGAAGAGGTCCTTTACATCCCTTGTACGTTGGATTCCTAGGTATTTTATTCTTTTTGAAGCAATTGTGAATGGGAGTAATTTATAGATTCAGTGCCATCCCCATCAAGATACCAATGACTTTCTTCACAGAATTGGAAAAAACTAAAGTTCATATGGAGCAAAAAAGAGCCCACATTGCCAAGACAATCCTAAGCAAAAAGAATAAAGCTGGAGGCATCATACTACCTGACTTCAAACTATATTACAAGGCTATGGTAACCAAAACAGCATGGTACTGGTACCAAAACAGATATATAGACCGATGGAACAGAACAGAGCCCTCAGAAATAATACCACACATCTGCAACCATATGATCTTTGACAAACCTGACAAAAACAAGAAATGGGGAAAGCATTCCCTATTTAATAAATGGTGCTGGGAAAACTAGCTAGTCATATGTAGAAAGCTGAAACTGGATCCCTTTCTTACACCTTATACAAAAATTAATTCAAGATGGATTAAAGACTTAAATGTTAGACTTAAAACCATAAAAACCCTAGAAGAAAACCTAGGCAATACCATTCAGAACATAGGCATGGGCAAGGACTTCATGACTAAAACACCAAAAGCAATGGCAACAAAAGCCAAAATAGACAAATGGGATCTAATTAAACTAAAGAGCTTCTGCACAGCAAAAGAAACTACCATCAGAGTGAACAGGCAACCTACACAATGGGAGAACATTTTTACAATCTACCCATCTGACAAAGGACTAATATCCAGAATCTACAAAGAACTTAAACAAATTTACAAGAAAAAATCAAACAATCCCATCAAAAAATGGGCAAAGAATATGAACAGACACTTCTCAAAAGAAGACATTTATGCAGCCAACAGACACATGAAAAAATGCTTATCATCACTGGCCATCAGAGAAATGCAAATCAAAACCACAATGAGATACCGTCTCACACCAGTTAGAATGGTGATCATTAAAAAGTCAGGAAAAACAGGTGCTGGAGAGGATGTGGAGAAATAGGAACACTTTTACACTGTTGGTGGGGACTGTAAACTAGTTCAACCATTGTGGAAGACAGTGTGGCGATTCCTCAAGGATCTAGAACTAGAAATACCATTTGACCCAGCCATCCCATTACTGGGTATATACCCAAAGGATTATAAATTATGCTGCTAAAAAGACACATGCACACGTATGTTTATTGTGGCACTATTCACAATAGCAAAGACTTGGAACCAACCCAAATGTCCATCAATGATAGACTGGATAAAGAAAATGCGGCACATATACACCAAAGAATACTATGCAGCCATAAAAAAGAATGAGTTCATGTCCTTTGTAGGGACATGGATAAAGCTGGAAACCATCATTCTGAGCAAACTATTGCAAGGACAGAAAACCAAACACCACATGTTCTCACTCGTAGGTGGGAATTGAACACTGAGAACACTTGGACACAGGTTGGGGAACATCACACACCGGGGCCTGACGTGGGGTGGAGGGAGTGGGGAATGATAGCATTAGGAGATATACCTAATGTAAATGATGAGTTAATGGGTGCAGCACACCAACATGGCACATGTATACATATGTAACAAACCTGCTTGTCGTGCACATGTACCCTAGAACTTAAAGTATAATAATAAAAAATAAATTAAAAAAAAGAAGTGCTTTCCTCCAAGAAGCCTTCCCTGACACCAATGAGACACAACCTACTGAACTTCCTCTGTTATAGCACATGTCACACTGTGTTTGCACCCCTTACTGCTTTGGCCACCTCCTAGAGGATGAGTTTCTTGAGGGCATAGAGTATGTGGTGGTCACTGTCACACACACAATGATTGGCACAGACTTGACATTCATAACGAAAAGGAAAAGGAAGTTGAGGAGCTTCAGTGACTAATTTGGGTGAACTTGTTTATATTTCTACTGAAGGAAATTTTGGGAAAGGAAAATAATGAGGTTGGGAGTACTAAAGGTCAGTTATTATTTTTTAGAAACATTATTTTGGAAATGTATAAAAATGAAAAAAAAAACCCACATATTTTGAAAGTAATAAAATGGCCTTTTGGCTGGAACCAGTAATTCGCCAAAATAACGAACACAAAGGGAAAGAGGAGAGGCACCTGGCAGATGTTCTCTAGGCCTTTTAGAAGACGTGGAATTGTTCCTTCGGCCATGTATATGCGAATCTGTGGCAGGCCAATTCTCCCTGACAATCGCACAGACGGGGCTGCATGACAGTCACACACACAGGCCTGCATAGCACTCCAGTTAGACAGACAGGTTTCCATAGCACTGCCTTAACATTGAGCAAACAGTTAAACCTGGGGAAATCAGTGCCCAGACATCAAAGCTAGGAATGAAACATATGGTCAGTAGGAGCCTTGCATGGGCTTCTCCCTAACCTGGAGCAAACCAAAATAATAGAGACAGTCATACTTTCCTTGTGCCAGGAGTCAACGAAATCTGAGACGAGTCAAGATAACAGAGGCAGCTGTTTGAATAGATTCATTGGAGAGTCTAAGGCAGCTCGCCAGACCAAGCTGTAAAGGAGATAAGATAGAAATAATCACTCTGGTACCACAGTAGACAGGCCTTGAAGGTACTGAGGCCCCCACAGTTTAATCGGACTTAGCAAGCATTTTTTGCCTCTGATCTTCTAGTTGCAACAAAATTAGTTACCAATAGACTTAGGTGAATGTTAGACTGCTCTTAGGCTCATAACCTCAACCTACATAAGCACTAAGAAAATTGTAACACTTTGAATTGGTCTGGTGGAATTATCTCCGGCCTTCTCCCTGTGTCTGGTTATAGCAATAAATTCCCTTCTTTCCTAGTTTGTCTGCTTCTCATTATTGGTGGGCCCTAGAAAATGCAGCCAGACCCAGCGTGGTTCTGGGAACAAATCTGTAAAAAAGGTGATATTGTAGACATCAAGGGAGTGGGCACTGTTCAAAAAGGAATGCCCCACAAGTGTCACCATGGCTAAACTGGAAGAGCCTACAATGTTCCCCAGCATGCTGTTGGCATTGCCGTAAACAAGTAAGTTAAGGGCAAGATTCCTGCCAAGAGAATTAATGTGGGTATTAAGCACATTAAGCACTCTGCAAGCTGAGATAGTTTCCAGAAACACGTGAAGGAAAATGATCAGAAAAAGAAGGAAGCCAAAGAGAAAGGTACTTGAATTCAACTGAAGCACCAACCAGCTCCACCCAGAGAAGACACTGTGTGAGAACCAATGGGAAGGAGCCTGAGCTGCTGGAACCTCTTCCCTATGAATTCATGCATTTTATATGTATATATACACACACACATACATGTATATATGTGTGTGTGTGTATATGTGTGTGTGTGTGTATATATGTATATATGTGTATATATATGATCGCTGGACTGTGAAAAGAAAAAAGTAGTAAAATGTAAGAAACCTGACAACTATGACCTCAGTTAGGTAGGTCATCAAGGTAAACATCAACAGTGAGAAGTTATGCTGGTAGTATGTACCCTTGATATGTGTGATGAAAATGGTACTTTACCTGTGTAGTTTTTGTAGGAGTGAAGGGAAAACTTTCTCCTCACCCTCTGAAGGTTCACTGAAAAATCAACTGACAAAAGGCAGATTTGGTTTTTGTCTTTTTCTGAGACAGGGTTTCCCTCTGGCACGTAGGCTCGAGTGCAGTGGTGTCATCATGGCTTACTGCAGCCTCAACTTTCCAGGCTGAAGCCATGCTCCTACCTCAGCCTCCTGAGTAGCTGGGACCACAGGCAAGCACCTCCATACCTGGCTAATTTTTTTTTTTATATTTTATAAAGATGAGGTCTCACTGTCTTACCCAAAGTGGTCTCAAACTGCTGAGCTAAAGTGATCCACCAGCCACCAGCTCTCAAGGTGCTGGGATTACAGAAGTAAACCACTGTGCCCAGCCAGATTAATAGGGGAAATGGTGTGCAAATTTATTAACGTGGGCAGGAAAGAACCACAGAGGTTGCTGCAAACGCCATTGTTTCGTTTCCTTTTATGGCTGAGTAGTATTCTATGGTATAGATACACAACTTTTTTTATTCACTCGTTGATTGATGAGCATTTGGGCTGGTTCCATATTTTTGCAATTGCGAATCGTGCCGCTATAAACAAGCATGTGCAAGCGTCTTTTTCATATTATGACTTATTTTCCTCTGGGTAGATACCCAGTAATGGGATTGCTGGATCAAATGGTAGATCTACTTTTCATTCTTTAAGGAATCTCCACACTGTTTTCCATAGTGGTTGTACTAGTTTACATTCCCACCAGCAGTGTAAAAGTGTTCCCTTTTCACCACATCCACGCCAACATCTATTATTTTTTGATTTTTTAATTATGGTTGTTGTTGATGGTATCGTATTGTGGTTTTGATTTGCATTTCACTAATAATTAGTGATGTCACGCATTTTTTATATGTTTGTTGGCCATTTGTATATCTTCTTTTGAGAACTGTCTATTCATGTCCTCAGCCCACTTTTTAATGGGATTGTTTCTTCCTTGCTAATTTGAGTTCCTTGTAGATTCTGGACATTAGTCTTTTGTCAGACACATAGTTTGCAAAGATCTTCTCCCACTCTATGGATTGTCTGTTTGTTTCTTTGTTTGTTGAGACAGAGTCTCACTCTGTCACCCAGGCTGGAGTGCAGTGGTGCGATCTCAGCTCACTGCAATCTCCACCTCCTGGGTTCAAGTGATTCTCCTGCCTCACCGTCCCAAGTAGCTGGGACTACAGGCGCCTGCCATCATGCCTGGATAATTTTTGTATTTTTAATGGAGATGGGATTTCACCACGTTGGCCATGCCGATCTCAAATTCCTGACCTCAGGTGATCCACCCACCTCGGCCTTCCAAAGTGCTGGGATTACAGGTGTGAGCCAGCATGCCTAGTCAGGATTGTATGTTTACTCTGCTGATTATTTCTTTTGCTGTGCAGAAGCTTTTTAGTTTAATTAAGTCCCATCTATTTATCTTTGTTTTTGTTGCATTTGCATTTGGGTTCTCAGTCATGAAGTCTTAGACTAAGCCAATGTTTAGAAGGGTTTTTCTGATGTTATCTTTCAGAATTTATAAGGTTTCAGGTTGTATATTTAAATCTATGATTCATCTTGAGTTGATTTTTGTATAAGGTAAGAGATGAGAATCCAGTTTCATTATTCTACATGTAGCTTGCGAATTATGCCAGCACCATTTGTTGAATAGGATGTCCTTTCCCTGCTTTATATTTGCTTTGTCGAAGATCAATGGCTGTAAGTATTTGGCTTTCTAGGTTCTCTATTCTGCTCTGCTGGTTTATGTGCCTATTTTTATGCCAATACCATGCTGTTTTGGTGACTATAGCCTTATAGTATAGTTTGAAGTCAGGTAGTGTGATGCCTCCAGATTTCTTCTTTTTGCTTAGTCTTGCTTTGGCTATATCATTTCTTTTTGGTTCCATATGAATTTTAAGATTGTTTCTTCTAGTTCTGGGAAGAATGATGGGAATGGCATTGAATTTGTTGATTGCTTTTGGCAGTATGGTCATTTTCACAATATTGATTCTACCCATCCATGAGTATGGGATGTGTTTCCATTTGTTTATGTCGTCCGTGATTTCTTTCAGCAGTGTTTTGTAGTTTTCCTTGTAGAGGTCTTTCATCTCCATCGTTAGGTATATTCCTAAGTTTTTTTGTTTTGTTTTGCAGCTATTGTAAAATGGGTTGAGTTACTGATTTGATTCCCAGCTTGGTCACTGTTGCTGTATAGCAGTACTACTGGTTTGTGTACACTGATTTTTGTATTCTGAAGATTTACTGAATTCATTTATCAGTTCTAGGGGCTTTTTGGATGAGTCTTTAGAGTTTTCTAGGTATGCGATCGTATCATCAGGAAACAGCGACAGTTTGATTTCTTCTTTACCAATTGGATGCCCTTGATTTCTTTCTCTTGTATCAGTGTGCTGGCTAGGACTTCTGGTACTATGTTGAATAGAAGTGGTGAAAGAGGGCATCCTTGTTTTGTTCCAGTTTTCAGGGGGAATGCTCACAACTTTTCCCCATTCAGTACAATGTTGGCTGCGGATTTGTCATAGATGGCTTTTATTACCTTAAGATATGTCCCTTCTATGCCAATTGTGTGAGGGTTTTAATCATAAAAGGATGCTGGATTTTGTCAAATGCTTTTTCTGTGTCCATTAAGATGATCACATGGTTGTTTTTAATTCTGTTTATGTGGTGTATCACATTTATTGATTTGCATACATTAAACCATCCCTGTATCCCTGGTATAAAACCCACTTGATCATGGTGGGTTATCTTTTTGTGTGTGTGTGACAGAGTCTTGATCTGTTGCCCAGGCTGGAGTACAGTGACAGGATCTCGGTTCACTGAAACCTCTGCCTCCCAGGTTCAAGTGATTCTCCTGCCTCAGTCTCCCGAGTAGGTGGGACTACAGGCAACACCCAGCTAAATTTTTTTGTATTTTTAGTAGAGATGGGATTTTGCCATGTTAGCCAGGCTGGTCTCAGACTCCTGACTTCAGGTGATCCACCCACCTTAGCCTCTCAAAGTGCTGGGATGACAGGCATGAGCCACAGCACCCAGCCTGGATTATCTTTTTGATATGCTGTTAGATTCAGTTAGCTAGTATTTTGTTGAGGATTTTTGCATCTATGTTCATCAGGGATATTGGTCTGTGTTTTCTTTTTTTGTTATATCCTTTCCTGGTTTGGGTTTTAGTGTGATACTGGCTTCATAGAATGATTTAGGAAGGATTCCCTCTTTATCTTTTGGAACAGTGGCAACAGAATTGGTACCACTTCTTCTTAGAATGTCTGGTAGATTTCAGCTGTGAATCCATCTGGTCCTGGACATTTTTTGTTGGCAATTTTTTATTACCATTTCAATCTCGCTGCTTGTTATTGGTCTGTTCAGAGCTTCTGTTTCTTCCTGGTTTAATCTAGGAGGATTCTATATTTCCAGGAAAAAAACTTTAAGTTTATTTTTAAAAATTTGGCAAAAATACATACAATACCCAAAAATGGTATATAAATGCAGTAAGCCCATGAAAGGACACTCAACACCTTTAGTCACAGACAAATGCTAATCCAGTCACAATACAATACTGTTAGCAATACACTAAAATGGTTAAAATGCAAAAGACTAGAAAATTCAACGGTTCATGTGGATAGAAAGCACCTGAAATTCTCAAACATTGACTACAGGAAAACAAAATGATACAGTTGCTCTAAAAATCAGGTTGGCTGTCATCTCAGGTACTCAGGAGGCTGAGGCAAAAGGACTACTTGAGCCTAGGAGTTCAAGACCAGGCTGGACAACAAAGGGAGATCCCTCTTTTAAAAAAAATTAGTGTGACATTTCTTATAAAGTTAAACACATACTTTCCATAAGAGCTAGTAATTCCACTTCTGGGTAGTTACTCAAGAATAATGAAATATATGGTCACAACACACACACACACACACACACACACACAAAATGTAAAATGAAATGATCAACAACAAAAAAGCATCATCACCTGGAAATTAACTACAACTCTTTGAAAGGTTCTGAGGCTATGCATGCTGGGTAAGGAAAGAAAAAACATTTTTTCTTCTACCCTTTTTGGTCAGGTTAGGTCTCAAAAACAAAACACAGATTAACAAGAGAAAAGAATGCAAATTTATTTAATGTAAGTTTTATATGATATGGGAGCCTTAATAAGGAAAACCAGAGCTGAAGAAACAATTAAACCTGTGTGTTTAAACACTAGGTTTGATGGAGATTGGAAAGTCGTGAAAAATATGGTAGGACAAAAGGGGTATGAGCTAAGGAAAATAAACTGGGGGAAACAGCAAGGCCTGTCCATTCAGATTCCTCTTGGGGGGCATCTCTCCATCTTCAGAGACAAGGGGAATGGAGAGGGCACTTCTTGCCTGAGAGTCCTATGACCTGTTTCAGTGAATGGTCAGAGAGTCCTTTCTGCATCTACCACGTCTCAAATTCCTTCAGCTTCAAATATTAAATATGGGCCTGGCACAGCAGCTCATGCCAGGGTAATCCCAACACTTTGGGAAGCTGAGGTGGGAGGATTGCTTGAGCTCAGAAGTTCAAGACCACCCTGTGCAACAAAGGGAGACCCCACATCTACCCTAAAAAAAAAAAAATTGAGCCGAGCATGGTGGCACCTGCCTATACTCCCAGCTACTCAGAAGGCTGAGGCAGGAGGACCACTTGAGCCCAGGAGTTCAAAGCCGCAGTGAGCTGTTATGCCACGCTGTATTCTAGCATGGGTGACAGAGTGAGACCCTGCCTCAAAACAAAACAGAACAAAATAAAAGCCCAAAATATTAAATACGACTGGTCACCATATTTTGGGGTAGCGAATCCTGAACCCTGTCAGGGGTAAGATGTCATTGCATCTACAACTTCTCAAAGAACTTAACAAAAGAAAAAAGGAAGGAGGGAAGGAAGGAAAGAAGGGAGGGAGGGAAGGAGAGAGGGAAAGAAGTAAATGTGGCAAGACATTCAAAATTGGTGAATCAAGATGACAAATATATGAGTTGTTATTCTTGCAACTTTTCTATAGAATAGGAAGCTGTGGGGGACAGCAAGCTTAGTAATACCACTGGTAAGATGATACGAATTTCTCTAGGGGTCATTTTTGTATTTTTTACTTGGCTCACTGGCTCAAGGCTGGCCAAAGTATTTATGTTGCCTGAGCACTTAAAATGTGCCTGTCTTCACAGAACAGTCTGTTCTCACTGTTTATTAAGAGTTGCCCAGATGGTTCAACTAAATATAGGATTATGTGTTTAACGCCAGTACAACCCAGTTGTAAAATAAAAAGCTCCCTCATATAACTTCTTTTGTACTCCATGACTCCAAATAATGCTCAATTTATTTGTCCAGTTGTTTTGGATTATGTGGACATTTGTATTCAGCATCAATTTTTAAAGAAAGCAGAGGAGGCAATAAATATGCTTATGTCAACAATGCTACTGTTGCTTAGACATTTCTGGGAACCCCACTTTTGTGCTTCCAAGCCTTTTAAGAACCTCATAATAAAATTCATATAGTTATTTTAAATGCATCCACATTTTATTTTGGATGAAACAGAATCAGAACAAGTGATCACCCAACTTATTTATGGTAGGATATAATAAATTCCTCTTCAAAGATTTTAGACTGTAAATTGTTAAGTACAGTGAGTTCTGAGATTCTCTCCAAAGAACCAATGTATCAGTATGTTCAGCTCCCCTGTTCTTCATTCTCCATTTTAGAGGTTAACTTCCTTGTTCCGCTTGCCCCTAGTTTCAGTAAACAACCTTTCCCACCATTTCTCATCAGTAGTTCACATCTATTCCCCCGGTCACCTGCTCTGTCCTGAGACACCTGTGGTCACCTGCTCTGACCTGAATCCTCCTGAGTCACCTGTTCTGTAACCATCCTTCACGCCAAACAACTCACCCTACCACTCCAGCTCGTACCCCTGCTCTCTTTAAAACAGTCAATTGGAATTAGCTTAGACTGTGTGGTCCAACCCTAGCCAATAGGGGAATGACATAGCAGTAGGGGCTACCTGTGTCAGGAATAAAACCCCTTCCCCTCCTTTGTTCAGGTGTGCTCTCACCATTGCTCCATCAGGAGTTGCACACTTCTATAGAAGTAAAAATTGCCTTGCTGAGAAAATTAAATTGATGTTCGAGTGCTCTTTCCTTGCGGCACCGAAAATTTATTTTAACATTTACCATTCTTTAACACAAATGACTGTTGGCATTTCTGAAAAATCAAGTCAATCTTAACAAATTAAAATTTGCAACATTGATGCTATTCAGAAAACTTTCCATGTTTCTAAAATTCAACAAGAAACAAAATAAGAGCTCCAAAACTATTTTAGGCCAGGGATTGGTAAACTTTTTCTGTATATATTCAGATGATAGATATTTTAGGCTTTGTGGGTCATATGGATTCTCTCACAACTAACCAACACTGCTGTCGCAAGAAAGCAGCTGTAGACAACACTTAAATGAGTGAGTTTAGATGTGTTCCAATAATTTTATTTACAGGAGCAGTTTGTGGATATTTGACCCACAGTCCGTAGTTTGCCCATCTTTTTTTAGGTAATGACAGGATAATTGCACTAATTTGATAGCCTTCCAATGTGACAGTAATTACTGAGCTATGTAATTTTTGGCTTTTTTTTTTTTTTTTTTTTTTTTGAGGCGGAGTCTCGCTCTGTCGCCCAGGCTGGAGTGCAGTGGCCAGATCTCAGCTCACTGCAAGCTCCGCCTCCTGGGTTTACGCCATTCTCCTGCCTCAGCCTCCCGAGTAGCTGGGACTACAAGCGCCCGCCACCTCGCCCGGCTAGTTTTTTGTATTTTTAGTAGAGACGGGGTTTCACCGTGTTAGCCAGGATGGTCTTGATCTCCTGACCTCGTGATCCGCCCGTCTCGGCCTCCCAAAGTGCTGGGATTACAGGCTTGAGCCACCGCGCCCGGCGGCTTTTTTTTTTTTTTAAGCAAACATTTGACCCACTGTTTATAGTCTCTGGTAGGGCATTTTAAAATCTTGTTTAGGAGCATTATTTTTTAATAGCATTTAAAGAAAGTATTGTACTGATGCTTCCTCTTGCAGAGGGAAAACTATTACAACACAATTACAGTTTTATCAGTTAATCAGCAGGAGCTGTATTCTGATTAAGAAGCATCACTAAGGCCAGACACATTGGTTCAGGCCTGTAATCCCAGCACTTTGGGAGACTGAGGCTGGCGAATCACCTGAGGTCAGGAGTTCGAGAACAGCCTAACCAACATGGGTAAACCCCGTCTCTAGTAAAAACACAAAAATTAGCCAGGCACGATGGTGGGCACCTGTAATCCTAGCTACTCAGGAGGCTGAGGCAGGAGAATCCCTCGAACTAAGGAGGTTGCAGTGAGCCAAGATCACACCATTGCACTCCAGCCCGGGCAACAGAGTGAGACTCCGTCTCAAAAAAAAAAAAAAAAAAAAAAAGAAGCATCATTAAAAAGAAAAGGCCAGGTGCAGTGGCTCATGCCTGTAATCTCAGCACTTTGGAAGGCCGAGGCAGGTGTATCACCTGAGGTCAGGAGTTCAAGACCAACCTGATCAACATGGCGAGACCCCATCTCTACCAAAAATACAAAATTTAGCTGGGCGTGGTACCTCATGCTTGTAATCCCAGCTACTTGGGGGGCTGAGGCAGGAGAATAGCTTGAAGCCGGGAGGCAGAGGCTGCAGTGAGCTGAGATCATGGCACTGCACTCTAGCCTGGGTGACAGAGTGAGACTCCATCTCTAAATAATAATAATAATAATAAAAGCACAAGGGCCAGGAACAGTGGCTCATGCCTGTAATCTCAGCACTTGATGACGCTGAGGTAGGTGAATTGCTTGAGCCCAGGAGTTTAAGATTAGCCTGGGCAGTATGCAAAATGAGGCCGGAGGATTGCTTGAGCCCAGGAGGTGGAGGCTGCAGTGAACGATGATTGCACCACTGCACTCCAGCCTGGGTGACACAGTGAGACTGTGTGTCAAAAAAAAATAAAATTTAACTAAAGGCCAAACTCAGTGGCTCAATCCTGTAATCCTAGCACTTCAGGAAGCTGAGGCAGGAGGATAACTTGAAGACAGCAGCTCAAGAGCAGCCTGGGTGACATAGGGAGACCCCCCCATCTCCACAAAAAACATTTTTAAAAATTAGCCAGGTGTGGTGGCATGCACCTATAGGATCAGCTACTAAGGAGGCTGAGGTGGGAGGACTGCTTGAGCCCAGGAGGTCGAAGCTGCAGTGAGCCGTGATTGTGCCACTGCACTCCAACCTGGCTGACAGAGCAAGGCCTTGTTGCCAAAAAATAAAATAAAATAAAATAGGCCAGGCATGGTGGTGCACGCCTGTAATCTCAGCACTTTGGGAGGCCAAGGCGGGTGGATCACATGAGGTCAGGAGTTTGAGACCAGCCTGGCCTTAGTGAAACCCCATCTCTTCAAAAAATACACAAATTAGCCAGGCGTGGTGATGCACACCTGTAATCCCAGCTACTCAGGGGCTGAGGCAGGAGAATTGCTTGAACCTGGGAGGCAGAGGTTGCAGTGAGTTGAGATGGAGCCATTGCACTCCAGCCTGGGTGACAGAGTGAGACTCTATCTCAAAAAGTCAATAAATTAAATTAAATTAAATTAAAAGTACCCAGATAGAGACTGATTTTGCAAATGCTTAATATAAGGAGCAAAAGCCATAAGCAGTTTTATTTTGTATTTTATTTTTACTTATTTATTTATTTTTGTACAGAAGGGGTTCCGCTATGTTGCCCAGGTTGTTCTCAAACTCTTAACCTCAAGTGATTCTCCCATCTCAACCTCCCAAAGTGCTGGGATTACAAGCATGAGCCACCACACCCAGCTCCCCACACTTTTTTTTTGTTTTAACCTGTGCCTTTTATTTTGTTCATTTTGCAACAATTAGTTGAATTAATTATTGCAATTTTCACACTGTCAAAAGAAAAAAGACACCAGAAGGAGCCGAATTTAAAGTTTTGTGTTCACTGGGTTCTTTCTTTCCCTTTTGATGTTTTCTTTCCCACTATACCAGCGGCTCTCAAGTATAGTCCTTGACATCAGCAGCATCAGCATGACATGGGAACCTAACGGAAATACAAATTCTTGGGCCTCGCCCACTGCAGACTTCCTGAATCAGAAACTCTGGGGACGGGGCTCAGTGAAACCCTCTAGGTGATACTGATGCTTCCATAGGTTTGAGAACTACTGGTCTACATCTAGGCAGATGGCTACCTAGCTATTGCAATACAGAAGAAAATGTGCTCTAGGTTGCTGGGTTCCAACACAGGTCCATCGTTTCCCCATGTTCAGTACATCTAAAGGAGAGGTGCTCAGATCTAATGGAGGGGAGAGTGAAGATGTGTATTCAAATAGGAACACTGGCCAGGTGCAGTGGCTCACACCTGTAATCCCAGTATTTTTGGAAGCCGAGGAGGTAAGATCACACGTGGCCAGGAGTTCAAGACCATCCAAGACAACAAAGTGAGACCTTGTTTTGAAAAAAAAATTTTTTAATAAAACAAATAGAAACACACACTCACTCATAACTGCCACTCCTTCCACTCACCCCTGACTATCGAACCCACACAGACGTAATACAGCAGCATGTGAGATGCCTATACTTTCTCACTCAGCAAAAGATCAAGGACCAACAACACAAGATACGGATAAAGGAATACTATTTTTCATAAGAAGAATTACAGAGCCACTGACTCCTAAACTATGTCTATCTATAACATTGAATGCAATAGTATCAGAAATATATTTTAAAGAAATTTCTATGGGCTGAATATGTTTTCCAAAATTCATATGTTGAAACTTAATGGCCTGGCCAGGCACAGTGCCTCATGCCTGTAATCCCAGCACTTTGGGAGGCTGAGGTGGGTAGATCACTTGAGGTCAGGAGTTCAAGACCAGCCTGGCCAACATGGTGAAACCTCGTCTCTACTAAAAATACAAAAATTAGCGGGGCGTGGTGGTGCACACCTGTAATCCCACCTTCTCGGGAGGCTGAGGCAGGAGAATTGCTGAACCCGGGTAGCAAAGGCTGCAGTAAACTGAGATGGTGCCACTGCACAGAGTGAGACTCTGTCTCAAAAAAAAAAAAAAAAAAAAAAGGAAAAGGAAAAAGAAAAGAAACTTAATGGCCAATATGACAGTATAAAGAGGTGGGGCCTTTAGGAGGTAATTAAGACATGAGAGCTGATCCCTTATGGATAGGATAAGGGCCCTTACAGAAGGGCTTGAGGGAGTGGGTCCATTTGCTTCTGCTCCTCTGCCACATGAGGACAGTGCTTGTTCCCTTTTGCCCTTTTCGACCCTTCTGCCATGTGAGAATCAGCAAGAAGGTCCTCAAAAGACATTGAAGGGCCAGGCGCGGTGGCTCACACCTGCAATCGCATTACTTTGGGAGGCCGAGAAGGGTGGATCACAAGGTCAGGAGATCCAGACCACTCTGGCTAACACGGTGAAACCCCGTCTCTACCAAAAATACAAAAAAAGTAGCCGGGAGTGGTGGTGGGCGCCTGTAGTCCCAGCTACTCAGGAGGCTGAGGCAGGAGAATGGCATGAACCTAGGAGGCAGAGCTTGCAGTGAGCCGAGATCGTGCCACTGCACTCCAGCCTGGGTGACAAAGCGAGACTCCATCTCAAAAAAAAAAAAACACTGAAGGCAGGTGCCTTGACCTTGGATTTCTCAGCCTTCAGGACTGTGAGACATAAATTTCTATTGTTTATAAATGACCCAGTCTGTGGTGTTTTTAAATGGGAGCACAAACAGACTAAGACAGAGATCTATTAGAACCTTCTTTTTAGGACACTCTCTTATATAAAACTCTTCTTTGGGTAATGATGCGTAGTCAAATGTCACTGAAATAACTGCACCCTCATTAGGGTGTGATGAAAATCCAAACAAAGACACATGAGCACATTACTTCCAGTTTCTCCCTGTTTGGCTTTAACTCCTGCTTGGTTAGAGAAATCAGAGCCTCATAAATTAGCAAGCCTCTTCTGAATTAAAAAAAAAAAATTAATAAGAATGTAACTAAGCCGGGCGCGGTGGCTCACACCTGTAATCCCAGCACTTTGGGAGGCCGAGATGGGCGGATCACGAGGTCAGGAGATCGAGGCCATCCTGGTTAACACGGTGAAACCCCATCTCTACTAAAAATACAAAAAAATTAGCCGGGCCTGGTGGTGGGCACCCGTAGTCCCAGCTACTCAGGAGGCTGAGGCAGGAGAATGACATGAACCCGGGGGGTGGAACTTGCAGTGAGCCGAGATCTCTCCACTGCACTCCAGCCTGGGAGACAGAGCGAGACTCCGCCTCAGAAAAAAAAAAAAAAAAAGAATGTAACTAATGAATCAAAAAACTAATATATGCACTGTATTGTGTTAGGCATTCATGAGTGGGTAAGGCTACTTTTTTTTTTTTATGGCACTGGGACAGCTACAGATGTTTGGAGAATGAGACAGCACTGTGAGCTAAGCCAGGCAGCAGTGACCTCCAAAGAGATGTGGAAACTGAGCAGACAGACAAAGCAAAGACCATGAGCATAGATCCTGAATATGCTTAGCATATTTGGAGAACAATTAAGGCAAGCAATTTAGGTGAAATAGCATATTAATATAGGAAAGATTGGGGAAGTAGGTAAGGTCCATCTTACTGTGGCCATAAATGTCAGGCTGGGGCTTATGGCTTGTTATGAGAGCAATGAGAAACATTTAAAATTCTAGTTAGCTGGGTGTGGTGTCTCCCATCCGTAATCCCAGCACTTTGGGAGGCTGAGGTAGGAAAATCGCTTGAGGCCAGGAGTTTGGAGATCAGCTTGGGCAAATAACAAAACCCCATCTCTCCAAAAATATAGTAATAACTCAGTGTAATCTTCTCTAGATTACAGAGTAGATTACAGCTGGGCCTCTCAAACTGTCATATGCATCTGAAATCACCTGGGATCTTGTTAAAATGCAGATTCTAATTCAGCGGGTCTGGGGCGTAGGCTGAGAGTCTGCCTTATGTGCGTGTGTGAGACGGGGTCTCACTCTGTTGCCCAGACTGGAGTGCAGTGTCACAATCACGGCTCGCTGAATCCTCCACCTCCCCAGACTCAGGCGATCCTCACCTCAGCCTCAGGAGTAGCTGGGACTACAGGCACACACACCACTACACCTGGCTGACTTTTTGTTGTTTTTTTTCCCCAAGAGGGAGTTTCACTCTTGTTGCCTAGGCTGGAGAACAATGGCACAATCTCGGCTCACCGCAACCTCTGTCTCCTGGGTTCAAGCTATTCTCCTGCCTCAGTCTCCTGAGTAGCTGGGATTACAGGCACGCACCACCACACCTGGCTAATTTTGTATTTTTAGTAGAGACAGGGTTTCTCCATGTTGGTCAAGCTAGTCTTGAACTCCCAACCTCAGGTGATCCGCTCGCCTCGGCCTCCCAGAGTGCTTGGGATTATAGGCGTGAGCCACTGCGTGCGGCCTGTAATTTATTTATTTATTTTTTTAGCAGAGACAGGGTTTTGCCATGTTGCCTAGGCTGATCTCAAATGCCTGACCTCAAGTGATCTGCCTGCCTCAGCCTCCCAAAGTGCTGGGATTACAGGCGTGAGCTACAACGCCCAGCAAGACTCTGACTTTCTAACTCACTCCCAGTGATAGCTAGTATACTGCTGCTCCCCAGACCCCACTTTGAGCAGCCGAAGATTAGGGTATTGTTCTAAATTCAAGGTATCTACTACAATATAATATTAAAATAGAAAGAGAAAACACACCAAAAACATACCAAAAACATGGGGGGCCGGATACAGTGGCTCACACCAGTAATCTGAGCACTTTGAGAGGCTGAGGTGGGAGGACTGCTTGAGGCCAGGAGTCCAAAGTTGCTATAAGCCATGATCGCACCACTGTACTCCAGACCAGGGGACAGAGCAAGACCCTATCTCAAAAGATAAATAAATAAATAAATAAATAAAAAGAAACAAAAAAGAAAAAAAATATTGTTTTACAAATTTATTATTCTAGTTTGCTAATTTATTTGCAAGGAACAAGCATTTCTCACTCAACCAGCTGAAGTAAAAAGAGCTTATTTTAAAAAGGCATAGGGGACAGCTGTACGCGGTGGCTCATGCCTGTAATCCCAGCACTTTGGGAGGCCAAGGTGGGCTGATGACTTGAGGTCAGGAGTTTGAGACCAGCCTGGCCAGCATAGTGAAACACCGTCTCTACTAAAAATACAAAAAATTAGCCAGGCATGGTGATGGGTACCTGTAATCTCAGTTACTCGGGAGGCTGAGGCAGGAGAATTGCCTGAACCAGGGAGGTGGAGGTTGCAGTGAGCCGAGATCGTGCCACTGCAGCCTGGATGACAAAATGAGACTTCATCTCCAAAAAAAAAAAAAGAAAAGAAAACAAAAAAAGAAAGGAAAAAAAAGAAATAAAGTGAAGATAATCCTGACCCTAGCCCCACCCTCATCTTCACCGCAGGAGGTGAAGAGGAAGGAAAACCACAGAAACTGAAAGGTTTGCATTCCCCAGCCTGCCCCGCCTGCCTTAATTCTACTGAGTTTCTTTTTTTTTTTTAGACGGAGTTTTTTTTGCTCTTGTCCTCTAGGCTGGAGTGCAACAGTGTGATCTCAGCTTACTGCAATTTCCGCCTCCCCGGTTCAAGTGATTCCCCTGCCTCAGCCTCCTGGGTATCTGGGATTACAAGTGCCCACCACCACGCCCAGCTAATTTGTGTGTTTTTAGTGGAGACAGGGCTTCACCATGTTGGCCAGGCTGGTCTCGAACTCCTGACCTCAAGTGATCTACCCGCCTCGGCCTGCCAAAGTGCTGGAATTACAGGTGTGAGCCACCACACCCAGCCTCCACTGAGTTTCTTAAGCCTTCCATTGTAACCACAAATTGTTATCCAGTGTTCCCAGTGTGTTACTTCATTTAGTACAATTTCTTATTTCTCAAGCTAACTACTAAGTGAATTCACTCACCTCTCTTTTTTTTTTCTTCTCTTGTGGCGCTTCTGTGTCTGGAACTGTTAAATAAACTCCTCACAGACCTTACAGTCAAGGATTTGTATAGTAGTGCAGGCAATAAATAATACATAGGTTACAGTTTATTAGATGGTGACCGTGCGCAGTGGCTCATGTCTGTAATCCCAGCACTTTGGAAGGATGAGGCAGGTGGATCACCTGAGGTCAGGAGTTCAAGACCAGCCTGGCCAACATGGTGAAACCCTGTCTCTACTAAAAATACACAATTAGCTGGGCCTGGTAGTGTGTGCCTGTAATCCCAGCTACTTGGGAGGCTGAGGCAGGAGAACTGTTTGAACCTGGAAGGCAGAGGTTGCAGTGAGCCAACATTGTGCCACTGCACCCCAGCCTGGGCAACAGAGCAACACTCTGTCTCAAAAAATATATATAATATATATATTTTTATATATTTTTAAATATATATGTTACATATTTAAATATATTAAAATATATTTTTAAATATATTTTGTGTGTGTGTGTGTGTGTGTGTGTGTGTGTGTGTGTGTGTGTATATGATGGTGGTAAACATTATATTGACCAAAACATGGCAAGGGAAGGGAACAGAAATTGCTAAGGTTGTGGAAGCTGGGGGTGGGGGCAGGGGCGGGTGCGGGGAGCTGAATTTAAAAGGGGTTCGGAGAAAACCTCCCTGAGAAAGTGACATTTTGAGCAAAACCTTGAAGGGGTGAGGGACCATGTCATGCATGCAGATAGATATATCTGTGGAATGTGTTTCCTGCAACGACAGTGCACGTCTTGAGGTAGGAGCATCTTGGCGTATTCAAGGAACAGCTAGAAGCTGGTGTAACTAGAGCAGAGGGAGAGGGAAAGTGGGAGGTGAGATCAGAGAGGAAGACAGGCCAGAGCACTCAGGGCCTCGTAGGCTACTGTGAACACCAGCTTTCACTCTGAACGAGATGGGAAGTCACTCCAGCGCCAAGAGTGGCTTGACCTGGCTTAGATTTTAATAGGGAAACTCTGGCTGCTAGTTGAGAAAGAGGATGGGGTAGGAATGCCAAAGCTGGCCAAGCAACTGGAAGGCTTGGGAAACAACTCACGCCAGACAGAGATGATGAAGGAAAGGACTGTAGATCAGACGAGTAACAGAGGAGTTGAGCAAGGAGAAGTCACCAGATTCTGGTGACTGACGGCCTCAGTGCTGTACCAAGAGGGACAGTGTCATGCTTCTAGTTGGCATCGGGAGAGCAGAAAGACAAATACAAAACACTTTATTGATTGATTGATCGATTGATTGAGACAGGGTTTTGCTCATGCCTAGGCTAAAGTGCAGTAGCAGTCATGTCTTACTGCAGCCTCAACCTCCTGGGCTCAAGTGATCCTCCTACCTAAGCCTCCTGAGTAGTTGAACTACTAGCATGTGCCACCATGCCTGGCTAATATTTATTATTTATTTATTTAGTAGATAGGAGCGAGGTCTTGCTATGTTGCTCAGACTGGTCTTGAACTCCTAAACTCAAGTGATCCTCCTTCCTCAGCCTCCCAAAGTACAGGTGTGAGCCACCATGTCCAGCCCGAATATTTATTTATTTATTTATTTTTGAGACGGAGTCTCACTCTGTTGCCCAGGTTGGAATGCAGTAGCACAGTCCCGGCTCGCTGCAACCTCAACTCCCCAGGTTCAAGTGATTCTCCTTCCTCAGCCTCCTGAGTAGCTGGGACTACAGGCACACACCACCACACCTGGCTAATTTTTGTTTTTTTTAGTAGAGATGGAGTTTCACCATGTTGGCCAGGCTGGTCTCAAACTCCTTATCTCAAGTGATTCACCTGTCTCGGCCTCCCAAAGTGCTGGGATTACAAGAGTGAGCCACTGCACCTGGCCCCAGGAGTATTTTAAATCAGAAAGGTCTATAGGTATGTTTCAAGTTAAAAAACTTTCCGAGGTTGGCAACCTAAAAGCTAGAAGAGACTTGAAACCATTTAAAACTCAAATCAAATTATCTGAAAGAATTTATGAAAATGACAAGATAACTTACTGAGCTACTCAAGAAGAAAATGCTCTAGAATGGAGAAACAAATATTAGATTAAAAAAAAAAAATACACCAAAAAAGATATGAATATAAAATGGCTGAAAATACACTGATGTGTCCCAATTTGTCAGAGTATCTTTTGTTATTTCTAGTAGCAAAGCTTATTGCTAAATGACACAGATCATTTTCCACTAGGGAAAGGGCAATCAGTAGAAATAAAAAGGTTCCCCAAAATGCAAGATACAATATTAAATGTCTGTAGCTTTAAAAGAGATTAATAAATGCATATCGGCGTTATCTTCTCCCTATTATTATGAGAGAGAACTACAAAAAGATGCTGGGTACTCATGGAGGAAAATGTAACACAAATCTAAGAATGGAAGCAAGAGACACTTTTGAAATGTCATCAAACAGTGCCAATGAATATTATTTCTGCTAAAGAACAGCAGGAGAGAGAACGTTTTATTCAAAAATATCTAAGGATATAAAAATTACGTTTAAATGGGATGTGTCAGCAACATCAAAAAATTTTAATGAAAAACAGAAAAGGAGCTGCTGGGAGTAAAAGCATTCTATTTTTATTCTGGGAATAAAAGTGTTATGTTATTTCCTATATATTCTTATAACTGATTACTTAGACATTTAAACTTGATTCTCAATGCTAAAATGAGACAAGCCAAGCAAACAAAGATTTAACAATGCATTGAGAGTTTTTATTTTACTTTGTTACAACTAGCCAAGATTATTAATAATGCGACATGTCTTTCAGCCTTTCTTTGTTCCTCACCTTTCTCTTAAGTAAATAAAGGAGGCATGTGTGGTCCGAAGTGGAGGGAGGGTCTGGGCGCGGCAGTTCAGGCCTACAATCCTAGCACTTTGGGAAGCCAACGTAGGCAGATCACCTAAGGTCAAGAGTTCGAGACCAGCCTGGGCAACATGGTGAAACCTGGTCTCTACTAAAAATACAAAAATCAGCCAGGCATAGTCGCGCATGCCGGTAATCCCAGCTACTCTGGAGGGCTGAAGCAGAAGAATCACTTGAACTCGGGAGGCAGAGGTTGCAGTAAGCCGAGATCGTGCCACTGCACTCCAGCCTGGGCAATAGAGTGAGACTCTGCTGCCAAAAAAAAAGAAAGGGAAGGAAAGGAAAAAGGAAAAAGGAAGGAAAGGAAGACCAAAGTGGAGGAAGGGGAAAGATGATAATGGATTACATAGTCTCCTTTGAAATTTAATCCAAATACTGACACCCACTCTCCTCTTTCCTATCAAATTTGTCTACCAGCTTTGGGAATATCCCTTGTATTCCTCAGTAGCTTCAAGAACTTCACCTTAGGCCGGGCGCGGTGGCTCAAGCCTGTAATCCCAGCACTTTGGGAGGCCGAGACGGGCGGATCACGAGGTCAGGAGATCGAGACCATCCTGGCTAACACGGTGAAACCCCGTCTCTACTAAAAAATACAAAAAATTAGCTGGGGGAGGTGGCGGGCGCCTGTAGTCCCAGCTACTCGGGAGGCTGAGGCAGGAGAATGGCGTGAACCCGGGAGGCGGAGCTTGCAGTGAGCTGAGATCCGGCCACTGCACTCCAGCCTGGGCGACAGAGCCAGACTCAGTCTCAAAAAAAAAAAAAAAAAAAAAAGAACTTCACCTTTTCTCTCCAACTGTGTCATCCTTGACAGCTTCAACATCCCTGTTCATGACTTTTTAAAAATTTTTAATTAAAAAAAATTTTTATGGGTACATGGTGGGTATACATATTTATGGGACATATGAGATATTTTGATACAGGCATACAATGTGTAATAATCCCATCAGGGTAAATGGTTCGTGACTTTTTTTTTTTTTTTTTTTTTTGAGACAGAGTTTCACTCTTGTTGCCCAGACTGGAGTACACTGGCACAAACTCGGCTCACTGCAACCTCCATCTCCCGGTTCAAGCGATTCTCCTCTCTCAGTCTCCCGAGTAGCTGGGATTACAGGTGCCCACCACCATACCCAGCTAATTTTTGTATTTTTAGTAGAGACTGGGTTTCACCATGTTGGCCAGGATGGTCTTGAACTCCTGACTTCAGGTGATCCACCTGCCTTGGCCTCCCAAAGCGCTGGGATTACAGATGTGAGCCACTGCATCTGGCCAGTTCATGACTTTTTGACAGGCTGATCTCACATTTTTTCAGCTTTATTGACTTCTTACCATCCACCTTCCTAGAATATCATATCTGCTCAACCTCCAAGATTTTTAATTTAAATGCCCATTCCTAGCCATAACCTCTTGTTTTGTCATTTTTCCCATTCTACTGAACCTGGTATTTGTTCTCAGAGTAATTTGAATTTAGTCATCCCTCAACCAGTAGGACTGAGGTTAAAGCTGCAGATTTTAGGGTCAAACTGCCTAGGTTTAAACTGACGCTGCCCTTCACTAGCTGAGTGGCCAGAGACAGATTACTTAATTCCTCTTTGCCCTAACTTTTTTTTTTTGCGGGGAGGAGGGGGACGGAGTCTCGCTCTGTCGCCCAGGCTGGAATGCAGTCCTGCGATCTCCACTCACTGCAAGCTCCGCCCCTCGGGTTCACGCCATTCTCCTGCCTCAGCCTCCCGAGTAGCTGGGACTACAGGCGCCCGCCACCTCCCCCAGCTAATTTTTTGTATTTTTTAGTAGAGACGGGGTTTTACAGTGTTAGCCAGGATGGTCTCGATCTCTGACCTCGTGATCTGCACGTCTCGGCCTCCCAAAGTGCTGGGATTACAAGCGTGAGACACCGCGCCGGGCCTGCCCTAACTTTCTCGCAGACTTCCTGTGAAGGTTTAAAGAGATAATTTATATAAACCTAATACATTTAAGTACATGATAAATGTTAGCCAGTTAGTGTCTATTCCATTTAGATTTATTTCTCCTCCATGTAGCCTGGTTGCTGTGTTCATCCTGGCTCTCTCCCATGCCAGGTGGTACAAGACAGGGTTTCACCATGTTGGCCATTGTTCATGGTTTTCATCCCAGCTCCTGGATTGTGTCATACCTTGATTTCTTCCTGAATCTAATTGCACTCTAACTGTAAATCATCAGGGACACTCAGGAATTTATTATTATTATTATCTTTTTTTTCTTTTTTTTTTTGAGACAGAGTTTCACTCTTGTCCCCCAGGCTGGCATGCAGTGGTGCAACCTCTGCCTCCTGGGTACAAGCGATTCTCTTGCCTCAGCCTCCCAAGTAGCTGGGATTACAGGTGCGTGCCACCATGCCCAGCTAATTTGTTTGTTTGTTTGTTTGTTTGTATTTTTAAGTAGAGACAGGGTTTCATCATGTTGGCCAGTCTGGCTTGAACTCCTGACCTTAAGTGATCTGTCAACCTCAGCCTCTCAAAATGCTGGGATTACAGGCATGAGCCACTGCATCTGGCCAGGAATTTTTTGAATAATTAATCTCTCTTTGGCTCCTTATTTCATTCCCCACAATAGTATTCTAAACCACACCTACTTTCCTCAAGTACTCATCTTTTGCTGCCTGATTTTTGTTTTTTGAGATGGAGTCTTGCTCTATTGCCCAGACTGGAGTGCAGTGGCACAATCTTGGCTCACTGCAACCTGTGCCTCCCAGGTTCAAGAGATTCTCCTGCCTCAGCCTCCCGAGTAACTGGGATTACAGGTGCCTGCCACAACTCCCGGCTAATTTTTATTTTTAGTAGAGACGAGGTTTCATCATGTTGGCCAGGCTGGTCTCGAACTCCTGACCTCATGTGATCTGCCTGCCTCAGCCTCGGAAAGTGCTGGAATTAAAGGCATAAGCCACCAAGCCCTGCCTGCCTGAAATATTTTTTTGACAGAACTTTGTCTCCTACTTCACTGAGAAGATAGAGGTTACCTTGCTGAGCAGAGAATGCGTCTCCTGTACTCTTGTGTCTTCCCACGTAGAAGGAACATTTCTCAGTGGATAGATCACAGGAGTTCACAAGATCAGTCTGGGCAACATGACGAAACCCCCTATTTGCAAAAACTAATAATAATAATAATTAGCCAGGCATGGTTGGATGTGCCCTATAGTCCCAGCTACTTGGGAGTCTGAGGTGGGAGAATCGCTCGAGCCTGGCCAATGAATGTAATTCTTGGCCTCTGTGCCTCTGTAGTCACTCTGCGTCAGCAGAAGTGGAGTGATTCGCGTGATTGGTAAATTTGGTAGAATAAACCAACATTTTCTAATTAACCTTCAGATTATTCACGTAGTCTGGACTTCTTTGCTGTCTTCCTGGCCATAAGGTGCACGTGAGGTAACCTCTGTCACTGCCAGGCAAGGGAAACCTGCAGTTTGGAAAGGAAGTATAGCTCTGAAATCTGAAGACCTCCAATTGGATGAATGTTGAGGAATATTTAGAAATCAAAACCAAAACTCGGAACTTAGAGGAGCTGTATAAATTTAGAGGTGTGAGTGGACTTTCGTGTGTAGGCAGAATGTTTTGAGCTTGGCAGTTGCATGGTCTTTGAATAGCTGCAGTCTAGGAAAGAGGCATTAAGCCTCAGAGCACATGGTAGTCTAACCATAGGGAGGGACTGGAGTTTATGGTGGCTTGGTCCACAGGTGAGTGAGTGAAACTGCGTTTGCAAAATTACGACAGTAAGAGAAATTCTAACATAGCTGACTCCATGCTGCTTCTGACCTCCGAGGTGTCCTTGGTCATTCCTGGGCATACGCCAAACTAGCTTTGGGAGGAATTTAGTTTACAGTTTAACCTTAAAGCAAGGATGACAGTAGCCCTTCCCAAAACTAAAGCACCTTTGTTTTTTTTGTTTGTTTGTTTTTGTTTTTTGAGTCGGAGTCTCACTCTGTCACCCAGGCTGAAGTGCAGTGGAGCAATCTCAGCTCAATGCAACCTCCACCTCCCAGGTTCAAACGATTCTCCTGCCTCAGCCTCCCGAGTACCTGGGATTACAGGCGCACACCACCACACCCAACTAATTTTTGTACTTTTAGTAGAGACAGGGTTTACCCCATGTTGGCCAGGATGGTCTCGAACGACTGACCTCAGGTGATCCGCCCACCTCAGCCTCCCAAAGTGCTGGGATTACAGGTGTGAGCCACCATGCCCAGTCAACCTTTGTAAACCTAGTGAAAAACCATGAAAGGCAGGGCGTGGTGGCTCACGCCTGTAATTCCAGCACTTTGGAGGCCGAGGTGGGCGGATGACTTGAGGTCAGTAGTTCGAGACCATCCTGGCCAATATGGTGAAATCCTGTCTCTACTAAAAATACAAAAAATTAGCCAAGCGTGGTGGCACATGCCTGTAGTCCCAGCTACTCAGGAGGCTGAGGCAGGAGAATCACTTGAACCCGGGAGGTGGAGGTTGTAGTGAACTAAGATTGTGCCACTGCA
Organism: Theropithecus gelada; assembly: GCF_003255815.1. NCBI lineage: Eukaryota > Metazoa > Chordata > Mammalia > Primates > Cercopithecidae > Theropithecus > Theropithecus gelada. The sequence goes on along the minus strand of NC_037681.1, from coordinate 74,697,849 downwards.
CTCCAGCCTGGTAACAGAGCGAGACTCCGTTTCAAAAAAAAAGAAGAAAAACCATGAAATTAGAGTTATGGGAGGGGCCTGAACTCTGCTAAAACGTAGGCATAGTTTCTTTTCTTTTTCTTTTCTTTTCTTTTCTTTTTTTTTTTTTTTTGAGACCGAGTCTCTCTATTGTCCAGGCTGGAGTGCAGTGGTGCAATCTCGGCTCACTGCAACCTCCACCTCCTGCGTTCCACTTCCTCGGTTCAAGTGATTCTCCTGCCTTAGCCTCCCGAGTAGCTGGGATTACAGGCACATGCCACCATGCCTAGCTAATTTTTGTATTTTCAGTAGAGATGGGGTTTCTCCATATTGGCAAGACTGGTCTTAAACACCTGATCTCAAATGACCCACCCACCTCAGTCTCCCAAGTGATGGGATTATAGGCGTGAGTCACCGCACCTGTCCACGTGTAGGCATAGTTTCTATAATCCCTTACTGCTTAGGAGTCATGTGCCAGAAGTCACAAGATTTGTGGCTTCCCCAATTGCACCTATAGATAACATCTCCTATAGATTGTAGACCCTAAGACTGATCTTCTGAGCTGTTTTTCAGACTGACCCCACCTGGACTCCTGACTCTTGACTCAACTCATCCTGTGTCCCCACCCGGAGGTGGGCTCAGTACAGGAGTACCTGTTTCCACACCCTTAGATTGTATCCCCAAGCAATCTGCAGCACCCATTCCCTAGACCCCTGCCCACCAAACTATCCTTGAAAAAACCTAACCTCTGAGCTTTCAAGGAGACTGATTAGAATAACTCCATCTCCTGTATGGCCAGTCTTGGGTCGATGAAACTCTGTCTACTGCTTTAGCATGGTCTCCTTGAATTGGTTTTGTCTGCGCAGCCGGCAGGAAGAAACTGTTGGGCGATTACGTGAGTATTTTTACAAAAGTAGGATCTCAGCAAAGGATCGGAGGCCACAAGATTCTCAGCTTAGACACATTACTTGTGAATGGTCCCTGCATCCTCTGGAAGGCGAGGCCAAACAGGCGAACACTGTGCACCCACAAAGGCTAGATGGTGGCACGATTACATCCTTTTAGGTATTTGTTGCTTGTACACTACAAGCCAAATTCAAGATGACCTTTAGAAAACAAAAGTTCTAACTTGCAATTGTTAGTATCTTTCAAGGTAAAGGACAAAATTTCTTTTGTTTATTTTATTTTATTTTTTATAGAGATGGGGTCTGACTATGTTCCCAGGCTGGTCTCAAATTCCTTGGCTCAAGCAATCTTCCTGTCTCTGCCCCTCAAAGTGCTGAGATTATAGACATGAGCCACCACACCTGGCAAGACAAAATTAAGGAACTAAACTTCAGTGTTCTTGGCTTGTTCACAGACTCAGAAATAGAAAATAACTTAAGCATTACTGTCAACTTGGTGGTTGTTGATGGGTGTGCAGGAATCTTCTGTGCCCCATGGGAATGACACCACCTTTGCAAAATTATGACTGAGAAAGTGAAAGAGACCTGACTTAACCCACTCCATCTTGCTTCTAACCTCTAAACTGTCCTTGTTCATTCCTGAACGCAGGCTGAACTCACTTCAGGAGAAACTCAGTTTATAGTTTAAAACAAAGATGATAACAGCCCTTTCCCCGAAGCAGACCTCCTTCTTGCCTGGGGACTAGATTGCCTTTGTAGGAATAACATGAGCTACAAGATTAAAAATCACGGTTTAGGAGTCATGCAGCTGGAGGCTACAAGATTCTGACCATCCCTAAACTGCTCCTAAGATCAGTGCTTGAGATATTTTGTTGACCCTGCACTTGATGGATCAGCTAGCACCACCCAGATCAATTAACTGGCTCATTGGATCTCGTGGCCCCCACCCAGGAACTGACTCAGCGCAAGAAGACAGCTTCAACTTCCTATGATTTCATCCCTGACCAGTCAGCACTCCTGGCTCACTGGCTTCCCCCCACCCACCAAATTGTCCTTAAACACTCTGCTCCACGAATCCGGAGACTTACTTGAGTAATAATAAAACTCAGGTCTCCCGCACAGCCGGCTCTGGGTGAACTACTCTTTCCGTATTGCAATTCCCCTGTCCTGATGAATCGCCTCTGTCTAGGCAGCACGCAAGGTGAACCCACTGGGCAGTTATAGGAACATGCCTGAGAAGTTTACAAAATTAAAAAGAAGAGGAAACATAGTGTCTCGTGGAGCGTTTGGCAAAAGTATTGATCCTTGCTAGAGGGTAAAGTCCTAGAGGGACAGACCTTAGAAACATGAGCAGCAGTTTCAGAATCTGCTGATAACTATTTTCCAGTGAAACAAATGCAAGGACAAGATGAAAATACCGATGTATGTTAGTCTCTGCACACTAGGAATAGAGGGAAACTTCCTTCACTTGATTAAAAAAACATCCACAGGCTGGGCCTGGTGGCTCAGGCCTGTAATCCCAGCACTTTGGGAGGCCAAGGCGGAAGGATCACTGGAGCTCAGCGATTCAAAACCTGTTGTCTGGGCAACATGGCAAAACCTCATCTCTACAAAAATTACAAAAAGTAGCCAGGCATGGCAGCAGTCCCAGCTACTTGGGAGGCTGAAGTGGGAGGATAACTGGAGTCTGGGAGGTTGAGGCTGCAGTTGAGCTGTGAGCATGCCACTGCACTTCAGCCTGGGTGACAGAGGAAGACCCTCTCTCAAAAAAAAAAAAAAAAAAAAATCCAGAAAAAATCTACAGGTAGTATCATACTTAATGGTGAAAAAACTAGAACTTTTCCTGCTATGATCAGTAAACATGTCTCCTCTGAACACTCCTTTTCAACATCATTTTGGAAGACCTACCTAATGCCATAAGACAAGAAAGGGAAACAAAAGGTTGGAAAAAAGAAATAAAACTGTCTTTGTTCATGGATGACATGATGGTCTATGTAGAACATCTGAAAGCATAAATTTAAAAAAACTTCTAGAACTAATAAGTGATTCTAGCAAGGTTACAGGGTACAGAGTTAACCTACAAAAGTCAATTGCTTTCCTATATACCAGCAGTGAACTAGTAGAATTTGACATTAGAATCAATACCATTTATATTATCATCCCCCAAATTGGAATACTGATGTATAAATTCAACAAAATATGTACAAGATATATATAAGAATAACTGCAAAACTCTAATGAAAGAAATCTAAGAACTGGGGGGTGGTAGGGAGGATGAAGAGGAGTTGGTTAATGTTTACAAAAATACAGATAGAGGAAATAAGCTCTAGTATTTGATAGTATGTTAGGGAAATTATGGTTAACAACACTTTATTGTGTGTTTCAAACTAGTTAAAGAGAAGAATTGTTATGTTTCCAATGCAAACAAAAGACCAGTTTTTGAGGTGATTGATATGCCAATAACCCTGACTTGATCATTCCACACATTGTATACATGTACCACATATCACATATGGCCAGGTGCGGTGGCTTATACCTATAATCCCAGCAATTTGGGAGGCCGAGACAGGAGGATTGCTTGAACCCAAGACCTTGAGACCAACCTGGACAACATAGTTAGACTCTATCTCTTAAAAAAAAAAAAAAAAAACTGACATATACCCCAAAAATATGTACAACTATGTTACATAAATTAAAACTTTTTTTAAAAGGCAAAAGTAGGAGACAGTGTGGCAGGCCTCCTCCTCTGGAATCTGAAGAAGCCCTCACAGATTTTATTTCTTTATCTTATTTTGTTTTATTTATGTTTTTGAGACAGAGTCTCGCTCTGTTGCCCAGGCTGGAGTGCAGTGGCATGATCTCAGCTTACTGCAGCCTCCATCTCCGGGGTTCAAGGGATTCTCCTGCCTCAGTCTCCTGAGTAGCTGGGATTACAGGCATGTGCCATCACACAGGGCTAATTTTTGTATTTTTAGTAGAGACGGGGTTTCACTATGTTGATCAGGCTGGTCTCGAACTCCTGACCTCGTGACCTGCCCGCCTCAGCCTCCCGAAGTGCTGGGATTACAGGCATGAGCCACCACTCCTGGCCACCCTCACAGATTTTAATTCCCACTCTAGATTCTGTATCTAGATCACCATGGCAACTGGACAGAAGTTGATGAGAGCTGTTAGAGTTTTTGAATTTGGTAGACCAGAAGTCCTGAAACAGCAGTCGGATATTGCAGTACTGATTCCAAAAGACCATCAAGTTCTAATCAAGGTCCAAGCATGTGGTGTCGATCCCACGGAGACATTCATTCACTCTGGTACTTACAGTAGAAAACCACCCTTACCCCATACTCCTGGCTCAGATGTGGCTGGGATGATAGAAGCTGTTAGAGATAAAGCATCTGCTTTCAAGAAAGGTGACAGAGTTTTCACTAGCAGCACGATCTCTGGGGACTATGCAGAGTACAATCTTGCAGCAGACTACAGTTTACAAACTGCCTGAAAAACTGGACTTTGAACAAGGAGCTGCCATGAGTATTCTATATTTTAGTGCTTATCGAGCTCTGATCCACAGTGCCTGTGTGGAAGCTGGAGGGTGTTCTGGTTCACGGGGCGACCAGAGAAGCTGGATTAACAGCATGCCAAATTACTAGAGCTTATGGCTTAAAGGTTTTGGGCACTGCTGGTACTGAGGAAGGACAAAAGGTGGTTTTGCAAAATGGAATCCATTAAGTGTTCAATCACAGAGAAATTAATTATACTGATAAAATTAAGAAATATGTTGGTGAGAAAGGAATTGATGTAATTATTGAAATGTTAGCTAATGTAAATCTTAGTAAAGATTTGAGTCTTCTGTCACATAGAAGATGAGTGATAGTTGTTGGCAACAGAGTACTACTGAAATAAACCCACGGGACACCATGGCAAAGGAGTCGGGTATAATTGGAGTTACTCTCTTTTCCTCAACCAAGGAGGAATTTCAGCAATATGCAGCCGCCCTTCAAGCTGGAATGGAAATTGGTTGGTTGAAACCTGTAATAGGTTCTCTCTTTTTTTTTTTTTTTTTTGAGATGGAGTCTCGCTCTGTCTCCCAGGCTGGAGTGCAGTGGCTGGATCTCAGCTCACTGCAAGCTCCGCCTCCCGGGTTCACGCCATTCTCCTGCCTCAGCCTCCCGAGTAGCTGGGACTACAGGCGCCTGCCACCTCGCCCGGCTAGTTTTTTTGTATTTTGTAGTAGAGACGGGGTTTCACCGTGTTAGCCAGGATGGTCTCGATCTCCTGACCTCGTGATCCGCCCGTCTCGGCCTCCCAAAGTACTGGGATTACAGGCTTGAGCCACCGCGCCCGGCCTGTAATAGGTTCTCAATATCCACTGGAGAAGGTGGCCCAGGCTCTAGAAACTACCATTCATGGCAGTGGGGCTACTGGAAAACGATTATTCTCTTATGATGATTAATTATTTCATGGATTTCTTATGTAATTAGAGGTATTGTCTTTCTCCCAGTTGTACTTACCCTATCTTTTCTTTAATTAACATTCAATTCAGTGAGTTTCTTATGTGACAAAATGAGATTTTTCTTTAGAGAGCAGAGGCAGAAGAGTAACATTCATCATATAGCTAGCAATATTTTTTATGCCATCTGTCTCAAATCTAGGAGTCATCATAGTAGCAAATATCATGTTAGTGGTCATTTGGCATGAGGGTGCATTCCAGTAATTCTTAATTGTTACTTGATTAATTCCATACCTTTGATTAAAACATGCTAGTTCAAAATAAGACTGCTCAGTTTCCAAGTGTTTTCAAGCCTACTTACCTTTATAAAGGTTCTCTAGTCTCTAATTAGCCATGACTGTATTAGACATTGAACATTTTCTAGACTAAAAACCTCTATTCTAAACTAATCTCATCTGGATCTCTAAGTACCTTTTTTTTTTTTTTTTTTGAGAGATTCTCGCTCTGTCACCCAGGCTGGAGTGGCCTATCTTGATTGCGGCTCACTGCAACCTCTGCCTCCCAGGTTCAAGTGATTCTCCTGCCTCAGCCTCCTGAGTAGCTGGGATTACGGGTGCCCACCACCACACCTGGCTAATTTTTGTATTTTTAGTAGAGATGGGGTTTCGCCATGTTGACCAGGCTGGTTTCGAACTCCTGACCTCAGGTGATCCACCCACCTCAGCCTCCTAAAGCGCTGGGATTGCAGGCGTGACCCACCATGCCTGGCCCTATGAGTCTTTTATAAAAGCAAGAATAAATAATGTCCATGACAATTTATTAGTTTTCTAAGTATTTTCCCAAATATTACAATATTCACTTCATTACTGGTTGGCTGCCAATGACCCCATATGTTCTGTGAGAACAGGAGCTTTATCTCTTTATCTTTCATATAATACATAGTCTCCAAATAGGTAATACTTCTCAATTCATTATATTTTCAGAGTAGATTTAGAGTTACCTGTTTGTGTGGTGAGCGTCATATGTTTTTGTTGAAATTAATAAGCTCACAAATTTGATAAATTAGGAATGATATGCATTTGTCTCATAACATAATTATGTGTAATAAAAATCTATAGAAAATTAAAAACAACAACAACAAGCGGCCGGGTGGTGTGGCTCACGCCTGAAATCCCAGCACTTTGGGAGGCCAAGGAGGGTGGATCACCTGAGGTCAGGAGTTGGAGACCAGCCTGTCCAACATGGTGAAACCCCATCTCTGCAAAAATTACAAAAATTAGCCGGGCATGATGGTGCACACCTGTAGTCCCAGCTACTCAGGAGGCTGAGGCAGCAGAATCATTTGAACCTGAGAGGCGGAGGTTGCAGTGAGCCAAGATCACGCCACTGCACTCCAGCCTGGGCCATAGAGTGAGACACTGTCTCAGAAAAAAAAAAAAAAAAAGGCCAAGGTGGGAGGATTGCTTGAAGCCAGGAGTTCATGACCAGCCTGGGCAAAAAAATGAGACATCCATCCATACAAAAAACAAATCAGCCAGGTATAATGGCAGGCACCTGTAGTGCACTACTTGGGAGACTGAGACTGAGGCTGGAGGACCGTTTGAGCCCAAGAGATCAAGGCTGCAGTGAGCTGTTTTCACCCCACTGCACTAGCCTGGGTGACAAAGTAAGACCCTGTTTGGGAAAACAAAAAGTAAATACATAAACAAATCTAAGAAGAACTAAATAAATAGAGAGATATACTGACTGGGCACAGTGGTTCACGCTTGTAATCTCAGCACTTTGGAGGACCAAAGCAGGAGGATCACTTGAGCCCAGAAGTTCAAACCCAGAAGTTCTGGGCAGCATAGCAAGACGCAATCTCTACAAAAAATTAAAAAATTAGCTGGACATGGTGGTGCATGCCTGTAGTCCCAGCTACTTAGAAAGCTCAGGTGGGAGGAACACTTGATCCCGGGAAGTTGAGCCTGCCGTGAGCTGTGATCAAGCCACTGCACTGCAGCCTGGGTGACAGAGTGAGATGAAGTCTCATCGCGCCCGGCCTATATATTTTTTAAAGACAGATGCACCATGTTTATGATTAGGTAAACTCAAAATTCTCAGGAGGTCAGTTCTTTCCAACTTGATCTATAGATTTAATGCAATTCCAATCAAAATTCTAGCAAGTTATTTGGTGAATGTCAACCAACCAATTCTAAAGTTTATATGGAGAGGCAAAAGACCCAGGATAGCCAACATAACATTGAAGGAGAAGGACAAGGTCAGAGGACTGACACTACCTGATTTCAAGAGTTTACTGTAAAGCTACAGTGATAAAGATGTATGAATGTGTCAAATGAATAAATGAATTGATTAATGGAACAGAAAAGAGAACCATAGGCCTTCAGGCTGGGGGTGGTGGCTCACACCTGTAATCCCAGCACTTTGGGAGGCTGAGGCGGGTGGATCACCTGAGGTCAGGATATTGAGACCAGCCTGGCCAACATGGCGAAACCTGTCTCTACTAAAAATACAAAAATTAGCCAGGTTTGGTGGCACGCGCCTGTACTCCCACCTACTTGGGAGGCACAGGCAGGAAGATCGCTTGAACCTGGGAGGTGGAGGTTGCAGTGAGCCGAGATTGCGCCCCTACACTCCAGCCTGGAAAACAGAATAAGACTCCGTCTCAAAACAAAACAAAAAAAATAGACCTTCATAAATAGAGTCAACTGATCTTTGGCAAAGCAACAAAGACAATACAATGGAGAAAATACAGTCTTTTCAACAAATGGTGTTAGAGTAACTGGATATACACACACACATGCACACACAAATCTAGATATAGACATTACACCCTTCACAAAAATTTACTCGAAATGTATCATAGACCTAAATGTAAAATGCAAAATGATAAAACTATAAAACAATATTGAAGAAAATCTAAATGACCTTAAATTTAAGGCTCTTTTTTTATTTTTAAGGCTAACTCTTTAGATACAACACCAGAGAGACACTATACAGAGAGTGAGAAGACAAGCCACACACTGGAGAAAATACTTGCAAAAGACATGTGTGATAAAAAGACTGTTAGACTGTTATCCAAAATATACAAAGAGCTCTTTTCTTTATTTTCTTTTTTTTTTTTTTGAAACAGAGTCTCACTCTATTGCCCAGGTTGGAGTGCAGTGGTGTGATCTCGGCTCACTGCAACCTCTGCCTCCCAGGTTCAAGTGATTCCCCTGCCTTAGCCTCCCACATGCAGCCGGGACAATTAACTCTTAAAGCGCAATATTGAGAAAATGAAAAATCTGCTTTAAAAAAATGGGTAAACTGGCCGGGCGCGGTGGCTCACGCCTGTAATCCCAGCACTTTGGGAGGCTGAGACGGGCCAATCACGAGGTCAGGAGATAGAGACCATCCTGGCTAACATGGTGAAAACCTGTCTCTACTAAAAATACCAAAAAATTAGCCAGGCATGGTGGCAGGTGTCTGTAGTCCCAGCTACTTGGGAGGCTGAGGCAGGAGGATGGTATGAACCTGGGAAGTGGAGCTTGCAGTAAGCCAAGATCGTGCCACTGCACTCCAGCCTGTTGACAGAGCGAGACTCTGTCTTTTAAAAAAAAAAAAAAAGACTAAACTATCTGAATAGACACCTCACCAAAGAAGATACACAGATGACAGGTAAGCATATGAAAAGATGCTCAACAGAATATGTCAGTAGGGAATTGCAAATTAAAATGATGAGGTAGGCCAGGTGCAGTGGCTCACACCTGTAATTCCAGCACTTTGGGAGGCCAAGGTGGGCAGATCACCTGAGGTCCGGAGTTCAAGACCAGCCAGGCCAACATGGTGAAACCCCATCTCACTAAAAATGCAAAAAACATTAGCCGAGCATAGTGGCACGTGTCTGTGTTCCCAGCTGCTTGGGAGGCTGAATCAGGAGAATCGTTTCAACCTGGGAGGCAGAGCTAGGAGTGAGCAGAGATTGCGCCATTGCTCTCCAGCCTGGGTGACAGAGCGAGACTCCATCTCAAAATAACAACAAAAAACAATGAGGTACCACTACACACCTATGAGAATGGCCAAAACCCTAAACACCGACAACAATAAATGCTGGTGAGGAGCTAGATCAACAGAAACTCTCATTGTTGCTAGTGGGAATGCAAAATGGCGTAGGCACTTTGGAAGATGGTTTGACAGTGTTTCATAAAATTATACGTACGCTTATCATACAATCCAGTAATCACATTTGATATCAGTATTTACCCAAATGAGTTGAAACATGTTCACGCAAAACCCTACACATAGATGTTAATAGCAGTTTTATTCATAATTGCCAAAACTGGGGGAAAAAACCAAGATACCCTTCAATTGGTAAATGGATATATAAACTGTGGTACATCCAGACAACTGAACATTATTCAGTGTTAAAAAGAAGTGAGCTCTGGGTCGGGCATGGTGGCTCATGCCTGTAATCTCAGTACTTTGGGAGGCCGAGGTGGGCAGATCGCCAGAAGTCCGGAGTTCAAGACAAGCCTGACCAACATGGAGAAACCCCATCTATACTAAAAATACAAAAATTGCCGGGTGTGGTGGTGGATGTCCGTAATCTCACCTACTTGGGAGGCTGAGGCAGGAGAATTGCTTGAACCCGGGAGGCGGAGGTTGTGGTGAGCCAAGATTGCGCCATTGCACCCCAACCTGGGCAACACGAGTGAAACTCCATCTCAATAAATAAATACATAAATAAATAAATGAGCTCAGCTGGGCACAGTGGCTCACACCTGTAATCCCACCACTCTGGGAGGCTGAGGCAGGAGGATCACTTGAGGCCAGGAGTTCGAGACCAGCCTGGCCAACATGGTGAGACCCTGTCCTTATTAAAAATAAAAAAAATTAGCCGGGCATGGTGGTGCTTACTTATAATCCCAGCTACTTGGGAGGCTGAGGCAGGAGAATTGTTTAAACCCAGGAAACGGAGGTTGCAGTGAGCCAAGATTGTGCCACTGCACTCCAGCCTGGGCAACAGAGAGAGACTCCATCTCAAAGAAAAAAAAAAAAAAAAGAGCTATCAAGTAATGAAAAGACATAGAGGAAATGTAAATACATACTACTAAGTGAAAGATGACAATCAGAAAAGACTACATACTGTATGACTCCTACTGTATAACATTCTGGAAAAGTCTAAACTGTAGAGACAGTAAAAAGATCAGTGGTTGCCAGGTGTTAAGGAAGGGTAGGAATGAATAGGCAGGACATGGAGGATATTTAGAACAGTGAAATTATTCCTATGATACTATAATAGTGGATACATATTATCATACATTTGTCAAAACCCATAGAAAGTACACCACCAATGGTGAACCCTAATGTAAACCATGACTTGGGTGATAATGATGGGTCAATGTAGATTGATTAATAGTAACAAATGTATGACTGTTGTGGGGTATGTGGATAGTGGAAGAGGTTGTGCATGTGTGGAGACAGGGGATATATGGGAACCCTCTGTACTTTTCACTCAATTTTTCTGTGAACCTAAAACAGCTCCAAACAATTAAGTCTATTGAAAACAACAGCAACAACCAAGCTATAGCAGGAGGAAGATTTCCTTGGCCTAACAGAGGGTATTTTCAGAAGTCAGATACTTGGGCCTTACCCCAAATCTACTGAATCATTTCTGCAGGAATGGGACATAAAAGCAAGTATTTTTGGCTAGACACAGTGGCTCACTCTTGTAATCCCAGCACTTTGGGAGGCCAAGGCGGGTGGCTCACCTGAGGTGAGGAGTTCGAGAACAACCAAGCCAACGTGGTGAAACCCTATCTCTACTAAAAATACAAAAATCAGCTGGATGTGGTGGCATGCGCCTGTAATCCCAGCTACTTGGGAGGCTGAGGCAGGAGAATCACTTGAACCCAGAAGGCAGAGGTTGCAGTGAGGTGAGATTGCGCCACTGCACTCCAACCTGGGCGACAAGAGCAAATCTCTGTCTCAAAAATAAAAAAGGGTTTTTTTTTTTTAGACGGAGTCTCGCTCCGTCACCCAGGCTGGAGTGCACTGGTGCAATCTTGGCTTACTGCAAGATCTGCCTCCTGGGTTCATGCCATTCTCCTGGCTCAGCTCCCCGAGTAGCTGGGACTACAGGTGCCCACCACCAGGCCCGGGATCTTTTGTATTTTTAGTAGAGATGGGGTTTCACTGTGGTCTTGATCTCCTGACCTCATGATCCACCCGCCTCAGCCTCCCAAAGTGCTGGGATTACAAGCGTGAGCCACCGCACTCGGCCAAAAAAGTATTTTTAAATTTGTTATTGTTTTTTCAGAGATGAGGTCTCACTATGTTCAGGCTGAGGTGCAGTGGCTATTCACAGGCACCAAACATGTATACTGCAGCTTCAAACACCCAGACTCAAGCATTCCTCCCACCTTAGCCTCTCAAGTAGCTAGGACTACTATGGTAGTGTGTGCCACCATGTCCAGCTAATTCTTAAATTTTCTATAGAAACAGAGGTCTCACTATGTTGTCCAGGCTGGTATTGAAGTCTTGACCTCAATCAATCCTCCTGCCTCAGCCTCCCAAAGTGCTGAAATTTTAGGCACAAGGCACCACACTCAGCCGAGGAATCAATAATTTTAATAAGCATCCAGGAGATTCTTTTCATCCTACTAGTTTGGGGAACACTGGTTTAAGCTATGCTATAGTTGAAAGCAGTCACAGCAGCCTGTGGCCAAGGACTAAAATTGTCAGCTCACATGATATTTCACAGCAGCTTTAGTGGACAAAACTCACTCTAAATGTACCACTGAAGGGGAAAGAACTTGGAGCTCAAAGGCAAGGTTGCCCTTCCGTATCCCCTTTGAAGTTAGAAGACCATATGACGGGTTTGGCCAAAGGAATGTGAATGAAAGATGTGTTCTACTTCTGGGCAGAAATTTTCAGTGCCAGGACACATCTTACCACATTCCCTTGCCCCTGCTGGGGTTATCATGAAAAACACTTGTTGCAATTCCAACTTCTGGTTCCTTAAATGAATGTAGTGTGATCAGAACCCTGTCACTTCTCAACTAATGTGTAGTATGAGTGAAAAAATAACTTGTTGTTTCAAGTCTCTAAGAATTTGAGATTCTGTGTTATCACAGCATAACCCAGCCTATCCCGACTGACACAGGCTTCAAACTCTATTACTTTCTAAATGAAAACGAAAAGCTTCCCCCTTAGAAATGGAAAATTCAAAGTGCCAAATTTAACATCTTGTAATTAAGTTTATGTTCACACATCATGGATTCCAGAAACCTCACATCAGATCAACTACCTTGGCAAAGCTAAAACTCAGAATTTCTCTTCCTCACACCTCTGACATCAGCCTCTGACCTGGTATTTGGCAACACCAATTAATGGGTTCTGGGGACATACTTTTTCTTGGAATAACTACACAAGAGTCTGGGGAATAGCTTTTTCTAAATTTGATGGGCGTGGGGACAAAACTATAATAATTTTGGGTGTTATTTACTTTTTGAACTTCTAAAAAGCTCAATGAGAGACTTGATAGTAAATTAATACAATTTCTATCCAAGTTGCAACAGCTTAAAAAAAAAAAAATCCCAACCCTATTTAAGGCTTAAGAACCCCTCTAATTAAGATTGGGTAAAATACAGAGATGATGAATTCTGAACATTAATTTCTTTGCAGTTTAAATCTCAAGGGCAAGTGGATTTGACTTCAGACACTGATTCCTTTGGACTTAATTTGCATGGGGTTTTCATCTGTGCACTTTAATTTTCCCTGGGAATTTGATCATGGGAGAGAGGGTCTCTTGTGCTTACTGTATTTTATTATTAAAGTATTTTAATGGTGCCAGGTAGTCTCATTGCAAGCTCTCTGAAATGTGAGATTGGACAATGCTACTGAAAATGATTGTTATGGAAAATAGACCAGGGGATTAATTTTCACATTTGAAGTTTCTTTAATGAATGTATTATTTGTGGTGGTTATAAAATAGGGCCTGTTTTATGTCTTGTCCTGGCAGCATCTCTCCTATGCAGGGCTTCATCCTGGAAGGGTGCTTAGGTTGGTTTTGAGCAGTGACCCAAAGGAGCTAGAACATCCTGGCACCATCCAATCTTCCCACAATTCCCTTGGGTTCGCCTGCAAAATGGAACCCATGAAGTTCCTCTCTGATTTGGCTGCTATCCTCAGATGGGCCCTCTAAGATTTCACACACCAAGTGGGACTCCTTCCTTCCCAGGCATGTTTTGCTAACTTGGCTTTTGGCTTTGTTTTATTTAGCTCCCTCTGCCTCCTCCCACCTGTGAATCTTGTTGCTCTCATGATATCTCCCCGTATGTATATATTTGAGGGCTCATAAACTTGCTATTGATGTTGTTCGCAGGTTTTAGGTTTTGCCATCCAAGTTACTCTATTTGTGTTTGTGGCAAGTTTTGGGGCTATTAAAAAACTGTGCCACTGCCCACGGCCCAGAATTCCTTTTACTTTTTTTCTTAATTCCTTTATGTAGCAGAGATAATTATATCCTCCCACATCCTTTTTTGTATTTCCTTTACACTTCCCTACCCTTCCCCAACAATTAAGCATGGCCATGCGGCAAGTTCTCACTAATGAAACATGTGTGGAAGTAACAGGTGTCACTTCAGAACGGTGGCCATGGGATCCCTCCGCATGACTCTAGTCTCTTCCCCTTCAGTCATGAACAGAGAACCCAAAGAATGAAACAGCCTGAATTCGTGAATCTCAGCATGGAGGGCAGCAGTCTATATTTGAGTTTGCATTAGCAGGGAGATTTTTTTCTTTTTTTTTAAAGTCCATCCCACAGGATGGAGTACAGTGGTGCAACTTTGGCTCACTGCAACCTCTGCCTCCCAGGCTCAAGCCATCCTCCATCCTCAGCCTCTCAAGTAACTGGGACTACAGGTGGAAGCCACCATGCCCGGCTATTTTTTGTATTTTTAGTAGTGGTGGGGAGTCTCCCTATGTTGCCTAGGCTGGTCTTAAACTCCTGGGCTCAAACAATCTATCCCCCTCAGCCTCCCAAAGTGCTGAGATTACAGGCATGAGCCACTGCGCCCAGCTGGAAATAAACTTTTATGCATTAAGTCACTAATATTTTGGGGCTGTTGCCATAGCATAAATCTAGACTACCCAGACATTTTCTCACCTAATTCGTTTATTAATCATCCCCTTTCCCTTTTTCTCTTAATATGCTCAAATATCTCCCATCCAGACAAAACCCTTCCCCTGATCCTACAGTTCCTTAAGTTATCATATAGATTTCTTCTCATACACTGATCCATTTCAGGGAGGAAAAGTCTGTATTGGCTACTTCCACATCCTCACCACCCACTTTTTAATTCCTGGGGATATGGGCTTCCGCTTTCTTCATTCTTCACAATCTATTTTCTTTAAGATTACCAGTGACCTACTACTTGCCAAATCATGCTCAAGTCTGCTTGACCTCTCTTCTAAGGCCCCAAATTCTGGTCAAGTGGTTTTAAATCCTTTTATGATCACAGACCCCTTGAAAATCAGATAAAAGAGACGGATCCTGTTCCTAGAAAAAATGCACCTACACATGTATACAAGGTTTTTTTATACATTTCAAAGAGTTTTTGATCAGCAAACGCCACCAAAGTCTATTCATAAATAGCCTCAATAGGTCTGTACTTTGTGTAAAGAATTCTGCCCTCGTCTTTACTGAGAAAGAAACAGAAGAGGAAGAGGGTCATTCATTTCCATAAAACAGTCACATGGAGTATTTTTTCATTTCCCAGTATATTTTCCTATATCACCCTAATGTTTTAACTCACTCTTTTATTTTTTGCAATTCTGTAGTGGCTTCTTAATCTAGTCTCCTTCTATCTCTTCATTCAATCCTGGAGTAGTTGCTAAGCTATAAACATTGCGTTCCTATTACCACCAAAGGAAATGACATAGAGCTGAAAAAGAGATATGTTCACACTAAAACTTGAGTACTAAAAGAAGGAAAAATATGGCTGGGCATGGTGGCTCATACCTGTAATCTCAGCACTTTGGGAGGCTGAGGCGAGTGGATCACCTGAGGTCAGGAGTTCAAGACCAGCCTGACAAACCCTGTCTCTACTAAAAATACAAAAATTAGCTACGCTTGGTGGTGCACGCCTGTAGTCCCAGCTATTTAGGAGGTTGAGGCATGAGAATCACTTGAAGTCGGAAGGCAGAGGTTGTAGTGAGCTGAGATTGTACCACTGCACTCCAGCCTGGGCAACAGAACAAAACTCCATATCAAATAATAACAATAATAATAATAATTTTAAAAAGAAGGAAAAATATGATCAAGGAGGAGACATACTGATACACTTCTGAGGAAGGGTCAATACTATACTATACTATACTACAGTATATCTACTGTGCTTTCTACAGGAGAGTAAATGTCAACTGTTCCTTCAAAGACAGGTTTGGTTTTGATAGGTAGATAGAAGAGAGAATGGTTTGTCAAATGGGGTAAAAGGTATTACGTGAGCAACAAGAGATCTGTAAATATAAATGAATGTTGGGAAGATAATGAATAGGTTCCACACGTGTTGACCACAGAGGACACAAAGTTATATAAAAACAGAATGGTAGGTTGGGGCTAGTCTTTTGTCAGCCTGGAGTATCAGGCTAAATAGTCTGGGCTTTATTTTGTAGATAATAGGGAGACACAATTTTTTTGAGCAAAAGACTGACAAGGTAAAACTTATCTTTTAGAAAGATTAATCTGCTAAAAGTATTTAATACACAGATGAGGGAATGGTCAAAAGAAGAAGAATTAAGAGACAGTGCAAGAGTCAGTGCTCTGTACTTGTGAAGCATAGATCTGAAATGTGTGAGGAGAGCAATATTAGCAAAAGGGGCACAGCTGATGTAGCAGGCATGAAAGTACATTGCTTGGATCTCCTTTTAGCTGAAAGAGTGCACTTAGCTAATGGCCATCAGCTGCAGCACCTTTGGAATCTACCACAGCAAGCTGAGGTTATGATCCTCCCAGGCAGCCCATACCAGTGGTGGATCATGGCAGCGTTAACAGGACCAGTTCTACCCAGTGCAAAACTTCTCTTAACAGGCAATCTTTGCATCTCCCCATTAAGTAGGCTGAGACTTTGCTCAATATATATCAAAGTCTGAGGCTCTCCCGGCCCAGTCCTCTTTACTCCCCTCTTTCCTTTCACAGGTATCAGATCAGCATCCAGATTTGAAGCCTTTCTTTACCCAATCCTCCATCCTCCTTTTTTATCTCTCATAGGTGTACATCCCCACCACCATCCCAGTCCCTACACCTCTTGCACTTCCAACTTTATTTCAGTGTCTGCTCCCTGAAGGACCCAAAACTACACAACTCTAAGTAGAAAAGCTGGATGTATCTATCAAGGAATCTTATTCCCCTAGAACCAACTATGCCTAGAATAGCCCTTTGTACATTGTGAGTCTTTTTTTTGGGTCGGGGGGACAGTTTCGCTCTTGTTGCCCAGGCTGGAGTGCAGTGGCGCAATCTAGGCTGACTGCTATCTCCACCTCCCAGGTTCAAGCAATTCTTCCACCTTAGCCTTTCAAGTAGCTGGGATGACCAGCGCACGCCACCACACCCGGCTAATTTTTTTTTTTTTTTTTTTTTTTTTTTTAGTAGAGACGGGGTTTCACCGTGTTGGCCAGATTGGTCTCAAACTCCTGACTTCAGGTGATCTGCCCGCCTCAGCCTCCCAAAGGGCTGGGATTACAGGCATGTGCCACCATGCTGAGCCCATTGTGGGTCTTAAATAAATGTTAAATATAAAAACGCTTTGGAAATATGTGGGAAGTTACACCCTACAAAATTTACACAAGTAAAAAATTAATAGCGTTGAGGCCAGGCAAGCTGGCTTACGCTTGTAATTTTAGCACTTTGGGAGGCCGAGGCAGACAGATCACTTGAGGTCAGGAGTTTGAGACCAGCCTGGCCAACATGATGAAACTTTGTCTCTACTAAAAATACAAAAATTAGCTGGAAATTGCTGGAACCCAGGAGGCAGAGATTGCAGTGAGCTGAGATCGTGCCACTGCACTCCAGCCTGGGCAACAGAAAAAGACTCTGCCTCAAAAATAAATAAATAATAGCATTGAATTAATTGTATCTAGAATTAAAGAACATATTTTAAGTTTAATTACTTCATGCACTAGTAAATAAAGAAATGTGATGATTTGAGAAAAATGCATTGAGAAAAACACCAAGGTCACTGTAGATATGGATGTTTTATACATGCTGAAATCTTTTATCTGATTTAACTTGAGATTAAAGAAGAGACTAAAGTAGCTATTTGGACATTTCTCCATTTAGAGGAACCGATTTTTTTTTCCAAACAGAATCGCTGCATCTCACAACTGAAAGTAATAATGAGATAGATAGGCGGGACAGAGCAGTTCTCTGAGACAAGAGCTGCAGCTGGAGTTTAGCAACTATGAGACACAGAATATGCACTAAAGATATGTCCTTCAGATAACAAAGATTCTTAAAATTTCTTTGGAGTTTTCTTTATGCCTTGTTTTCATGAGACACTGATGCAAAAATAGAAAGACACTCTTGTCATGGCAGTGTTGAAAACATATAGATAAAGAGCTGTCACATAGTATACCAACTCAAATTCAGAATATAACGGAAACGCTACATGACAGACCATCTAACACTATCAGCCAAACATAACCACTCTTCCTGTTTTGTTTGATGGGGGAAGTTATAATGTAATGCGAGAGGTATATTTTGTGTGTGTGTGTTACGCTGTGGAAGCTGGTTGACTGGCTTTTGGTCACTGAGTTTCAGATGTTCAGTTCTAGAATAATTCAGAAATAAAATTGTTATCCTATAGGAGTTTTCAGCTATTAAGAACTATTTGGTTGAAGGTCTGATATCTTATTCCATTCTTAACTGCTACTCAACACAATATTTTCCTTTTGAAGTAGGTCTTGGTAGAGATTGAAGCATTTCAACGATACAATTTCGAAGTATTGCCTCACATCAATAAAATATTTAGAAAATAATTCCATAGTCCACCCCAGCATGCCTTCTTTCCTGCCAGTTTTTTGTTTTTGTTTGTTTTTTTTTTTTTTTGAGTCTTGCTCTGTCGCCCAGGCTGGAGAGCAGTAGTGCAATCTTGGCTCACTGCAACCTCACTGCAACCTCCACCTCCTGGGTTCAAGTGATTCTCCTGCCTTAGCCTCCTGAGCAGCTGGGACCACAAGCACATGCCACCATGCCTGGCTAATATTTTGTATGATTTTTAGTAGAGACGGGGTTTCACCGTGTTAGCCAGGATGCTCTCAATCTCTTGACCTCATGATCCACCTGCCTTGGCCTCCCAAAGTGCTGAGATTATAGGCGTGAACCACTGTGCCTGGCCTAGTTTCCTATATTATACATCCTCTTTCCCAAATTATTTTCTTTCTTACTCTACAAATTCTCAACTTTCTACTTTTTCCTCTGAACTTCCACGTCTTTTCCACAACCTTCTACTCTCAACTGAGGATGTTGCCTACTTCTCTGAGAAAATAGAGACTACCAGAAATAGCTTATCTTTTGATTCCCAAATCTCTTTTTTTTCTTCACTCTGTCACCCAGGCTGGAGTGCAGTGGCACAATCTTGGCTCACTGCAACCTCCGCCTCCCAGGTTCGACCGATTCTTGTGTACAAAACACTAGCACTTATTTTCCCCACTATATCTCATCTAGTTACCCCTCAGCCCCCTGAGGCACAAGACTGAGACTACAGATGCCCACCACCACACCCAGCTAATTTTTGTATTTTTAGTAGAGATGGGGTTTTGCCATGTTGGCTAGGTTGGTCTGGAACTCCTGATCTCAGGTGATCTGCCCACCAGAAGGCTGGGATTACAGGCGTGAGCCAGCACGCCCGGCCTGATTCACAAATCTATTATTCAATCTGCCCCTGTACTTTTTTTTTCCTTCCTTCCAGTTTCAACAGTGGGAGTGTTCCTCCTCTCATCATTTCACTCCTGCCCTTTGAATTTAATCCTTCCTTCTCCACACCATCATCTCTTTCTTTCTAATAAATTCTGATTTCTGATCCCAAAGATGGGCTAGCATCTTTAATCTGAGAAAGCAAAACAAAACAAAAACCTTTTCTTGTCAACCTCTGTTGCCCATGCTGAAGTGCAGTGGCACCATCTTGGCTCACTGCAACCTCTGCCTTCTGGGTTTAAGTGATTCTCCTGCCTCAGCCTGCCAAGCATCTGGGACTACAAGAGTGCACCAACCACATCCAGCTAATTTTTGTATTTTGGGTAGACATGGGGTTTCACCATGTTGATCAGGCTGGTCTCTAACTCCTTGGTTCAAGTAATCCTAGGCCTCGGCCTCCCAAAGAACTGGGATTACAGGTGTGAGTGAGCTACCATGGCCGACCATAAAATATTTTTTCTGATGTGTATTCTCTTTAAGCTACTTCTCTTTCTTTTACTTCCCCTTACTGGAAAACTTTTTTTTTTTTTTTTTTTTTTTTGAGACGGAGTTTAACTATGTCCCCCAGGCTGGAGTGCAGTGTTGTGGTCTCAGCTCACGGCAACCTCAGCCTCCTGGTTTCAAGTGGTTATCCTGCCTTAGCCTCCCTAGACGCTGGGACTACAGGATCACGCTACTATGCCCAGCTAATTTTTGTATTTTTAGTAGAGATGGGGTTTCATCATGTTGGCCAGGTTGTTCTCGAACTCCTGACCTCAGGTGATCTGCCCACCTTGGCCTCCCAAAGTTCTGGGATTACAGGCGTGAGCCACCGTGCCCGGTCTCCAAAGTATTTCTCATCTCTGACTACTTCTCACTGTCTGCACTATTTCTACCCTGATACAAGCCATTGTCATCTCTCATTGAATTGCTGAAAAAGCCTCCTAATTAGTCACACTACTTTCATTCTTATCCACATATAATCTATATTCCATTCAGAGTCAGGAGAGATCTTTTGAAAGCTTAAATCAATTTATATCATTTTCCTGATTAAAAACTTGTCTATAGGTTTCCATTGCACTTAAATGTAAGTGCTTGTTTCACTAACTAGGTTAAAATTAAAAGTAAGTGCTTACTATGACACTGGTGAAAAAGAAGGAAGGAAGGAAGGAAGGAAGGAAGGGAGGGAGGGAAGAAGGAAGGAAGGGGAAGAAAAGAAGGAGGGAGGGAGGGAAGAAGGAAGGAAGGAGGGAAAGAGGAGTAAGTGCTCTTACATTGTGAAAAAGCTTGGCTTGATCAAGAAATTGAAAGAAGCTGGGTGTGGTGTCATGTGCCTGTAGTCTTAGTTACTTGAGAGGCTGAGGCAGGAGGATTGCTTGAAGCAAAGAGTGTGAGTCTGTAGACCCCTATGAGCCCACCTGTGAATAGCCACTACACTGCATCTTGTACACATAGTTAGCCTTTATCTCTAAATTAAAAAAAACAAATAAAAATAAAAAACCTAAAAAAAATTGAAAGAAGGTCGGAGTGCCTGGAGCAGGGTGAATGAGGTAAAATCAATATATGAGATAAGATATGACCGGGCATGGTGGCTCACGCCTGTAACCCCAACACTTTGGGAGGCTGAGGTGGGCAGATCACCTGAGATCGGGAGTTTGAGACCAGCCTGAGCAACATGGAGAAACCCCATCTCTACTAAAAATACAAAATTAGCCGGGCATGGTGGCACATGCCTATAATCCCAGCTACTCGGGAGGGTGAAGCAGGAGAATCACTTGAACCTGGGAGGCGGAGATTGCGGTGAGCCCAGATCACACCATCATACTCCAGCCTGGGCAATAAGAGTGAAACTTCCTCGCAAAAAAAAAAAAAAAAAAAAAGAGATGAGATATTAAAAGAGGAAGGGATCATCTCTTGCATAGCCTTGTGTTTGAGAATTTATTATACAAGTTTCTGCTAGCATACGGAAGCACAATTCAGAATGACACAAAAGTGTTCCCTAGTGAACTGATCATTTATAAAATGATTCTCTACTCAAATATTTTTCTGTACAAAACACGAGCACTTATTTTCCCCACTATATCTCATCTAGTTACCCTTCAGCTGACATCGGTATTGACTTGAGTTTTGAGATTGTAATAAGCATTCAAAAACATCTATCAAATGCAGAAAGAATGAAACTACAGAATTTGCAACAGGTAAATGATTTCAAAAAGGAATAATTTGAATTCAAGCAATTAAAACAACCTATTAGGAAAATTAATGAGGCTCTTGAAAATTTTTGTCAAAATGACTCTCTGACTATCAAGGGAATAGGGGTAGAGAAGGCTGCAGAGTGGGAGAAAATATTTGCAAATCACATATGTGGTACAGAATTTATCCCCAGAATGCATAAGGAACTAACAAAACTTAATAATAAGAAAACGAACACGCCCCCCAAAAGGAAACTATGACTGGTTGCAGGGGCTCACGCCTGTAATCCTAGCACTTTGTGAGGCTATGGCAGACGGATCACCTGAGGTCAGGATCATCTGAGGTCAGAAGTTGGAGACCAGCCTGGCCAACATGGCAAAACCCCGTCTCTACTAAAAAAGATACAGCCAGGCTCGGTGACTTGAACCGGGGAGGTGGAGGTTGCACTGGCCAAAATTGTGCCTATTGCACTCCAGCCTGGGCAAAAGAGAGAGATTCAGTCTCAAAAAAAAAAAAAAAAAAAAAAAAGGACACAAAGGTTTTAATACACATTTCACCAAGAAAGATATATAGATACAAGCTGGGTGCAATGGCATGCACTTGTAGTCCCAACTACTTGGAAGGCTAAGGCAGGAGGATGGCTTGAGCCTAGGAGTTCAAGTCCAGCCTAGACAACATAGCGAGATTCCATTAAAAGAAAAAAGAGGCCGGGCGCGGTGGCTCAAGCCTGTAATCCCAGCACTTTGGGAGGCCGAGATGGGCGGATCACGAGGTCAGGAGATCGAGACCATCCTGGCGAACACAGTGAAACCCCGTCTCTACTAAGAAATACAAAAAAATAGCCGGGCGAGATGGCGGGCGCCTGTAGTCCCAGCTACTCGGGAGGCTGAGGCCGGAGAATGGCGTGAACCCGGGAGGCGGAGCTTGCAGTGAGCAGAGATCCGGCCACTGCACTCCAGCCTGGGCTACAGACTGAGACTCCGTCTCAAAAAAAAAAAAAAAAAAAAAAAAAAAGAAAAAAGATACGTAGATATGAAGTGCATTCGTCTGTTCTCGCACTGCTATAAAGAAATACATGATACTGTGTAATTTATAAAGAAAAAAAGTTTAATTTGCTCACGGTTCTGTAGACTGTACAGGAAGCATGATGCTGGCATCTGCTTGGCTTCTGGGGAAGCCTCAGGAAACTTGGAATCATGGCAGAAGGCAGAGAAGCAGGTTTGGCTTACACGGTTGGAGAAGGAGAAAGGTAAGGCGGAAGAGCCACACACTTTTATTTATTTATTTATTTATTTTTTATTATACTTAAGTTCTAAGGTACATGTGCACAACGTGCAGGTTTGTTACATATGTATACATGTGACATGTTGGTGTGCTGTACCCATTAACTTGTCATTTACATTAGGTATATCTCCTAACGCTATCCCTCCCCCCATCCCCTCCCCACAATAGGCCCCAGTGTGTGATGTTCCCCTTCCTGTGTCCAGGTGATCTCATTGTTCAATTCCCGCCTATGAGTGAGAACATGCGGTGTTTGGTTTTCTGTTCTTGCAATAGTTTGCTGAGAATGATGGTTTCCAGCTGCATCCATGTCCCTACAAAGGACATGAACTCATCCTTTTGTATGACTGCATAGTATTCCATGGTGTATATGTGCCACAGTTTCTTAATCCAGTCTGTCACTGATGGACATTTGGGTTGATTCCAAGTCTTTGCTATTGTGAATACTGCCACAATAAACATACGTGTGCATGTGTCTTTATAGCAGCATGATTTATAATCCTTTGGGTATATACCCAGTAATGGGATGGCGGGGTCAAATGGTATTTCTAGTTCTAGATCCTTGAGGAATCACCACACTGTTTTCCATAATGGTTGAACTAGTTTACAGTCCCACCAACAGTGTAAAAGTGTTCCTATTTCTCCACATCCTCTCCAGCACCTGTTGTTTCCTGACTTTTTAATGATCACCATTCTAACTGGTATGAGATGGTATCTCATTGTGGTTTTGATTTGCATTTCTCTGATGGCCAGTGACGATGAGCATTTTTTCATGTGTCTGTTGGCTGTATGAATGTCTTCTTTTGAGAAGTGTCTGTTCATATCCTTTGCCCACTTTTTGATGGGGTTGTTTGCTTTTTTCTTGTAAATTTGTTTGGGTTCTTTGTAGGTTCTGGATATTAGCCCTCTGTCAGATAAGTAGATTGCAAAAATGTTCTCCCATTCTGTAGGTTGCCTATTCACTCTGATGGTAGTTTCTTTTGCTGTGCAGAAGCTCTTTAGTTTAATTAGATCCCATCTGTCAATTTTGAGCCATACACTTTTATACAACCAGATATCTCGAGAACTCACCCACTATCAGGAGGACAGCACCAAGAGGGAAATTCGCCCCCATGATCCAATCACCTCCCACTAGGCTCCACCTCCAACACTGGGAATTACAATTAGACACGAGATTTGGGCAGGGACACAGATCCAAACCATATCACTAAGTAGTCACCGAGCCCTGCCCCTCCCCCCCGCCTCCCTCCCTCTTTCCTTTTTTCCTTCCTTCCTTCCTTCCTTCCTTCCTTCCTTCCTTCCTTCCTTCCNTTTCCTTTTTTCCTTCCTTCCTTCCTTCCTTCCTTCCTTCCTTCCTTCCTTCCTTCCCTCCCTCTTTCCTTCCTTCCAGTGATCCGCCTGCCTCGGCCTCCCAAAGTGCTGGGATTACAGGCATGAGCCACAGCACCCGGCCCTTCCCTCCCTCCCTTTCTCTCTCTCTCTCTCTTTCTTCTCAATACGAAAAAGAGTGAATACATTTTCTTTAAAAGTTACACATTGGCTGGGCGTGGTAGCTCATGCCTGTAATCCCAGCACTTTGGGAGGCTGAGGTGGGCAGATCACCTGAGGTTGGGAATTCGAAACCAGCCTGACCAACATGAAGAAACCCCGTTTCTACTAAGAAATGCAAAAGTAGTCGGGCGTGGTGGTGCATGCCTGTAACCCCCGTTACTTGAGAGGCTGAGGCAGGAGAATCACTTGAACCCAGGAGGCGGAGGTTGCGGTGAGTCGAGATTGTGCCATTGCACTCCAGCCTGGGCAACAAGAGTAAAAGTCCTTCTCAACAACAACAAAAATTTACTCATACGGCCAGGCACGGTGGCTCACACCTGTAATCCTAGCCCTTCAGGAGGCTGAGGCAAGCGGATCACAAGGTCAGGAAATCAAGACCAGCCTGACCAACATGGTGAAAACCCTGTCTCTACTAAAAATACAAAAATTAGCCAGGCGTGGTAGCAGGTGCCTGTAATCCCAGTTACTTGGGAGGCTGAGACAGGAGAATCGCTTGAAACCGGAAGGCGGAGGTTGCAGTGAGCCAAGATCACGCCACTGCACTCTAACCTGGGCAAAAGAGCAAAACTCCATCTCAAAAACAACAACAACAACAAAAAAAGTTACGCATACACCAGCCATTCTGTGTCTAGGTATGTATCCAAGAGAAAAGTAGTTATATGTCCATACAATGACTTACACATGAATATTTATGGAAGCTTTATTTGTAATACCCAGAAACGGGGAACAACCAAAATGTCCATCAACAGAAGAATGGATAAGCAAACTATGATATGTTCATAGAATGGAACACTACTCATCAACGTTTGAGAGAAAATTATAAAATCACAACATCTGATGAAGACGAGCAGCATCCCTTTGAACACTTGACCAGCAGCATCACCTGGAAACTTGTTAGAAACGCAGATTCTTAGGTCATCTCCAGACCTACTGAATCAGAAACTCTGAGAGTAGGAGCTCTCTCAACCACTGGTCGCTGATTTGCTGAAAGTGAGGATTCTTTTTTTCTTTTTTTTTTTTTTTTTTGGCGAGATGGAGTTTTGCTCTTGTCTCCCAGGCTGGAGTGCAATGATGCCATCTCAGCTCACTGCAACCTCCACCTCCTGGGTTCAACAGATTCTCCTACCTCAGCCTCCCGAGTAACTGGGATTACAGATGGCAGCTGCCACGCCCAGTTAATTTTTGTATATTTAGTGTATTTGGGATTTCACCATGTTGACCAGGCTGGTCTCGAATTCCTGATCTCAGGTGATCAACCCGCCTTAGCCTCCCAAGATGCTGGGATTACAGGCATGAGCCACGGCTTCCAGCTATGACTCTTGATATATCAACGATCTTGATTGTTAGAAGTAAACTCTGGCTAAATTAAATAGAAGATGAATTTACTGAAAAGTGTTATATGCCAGGCATGGTGGCTTACGCCTGTAATCCCAACACTTTGAGAGGCTGAGGCGGATGGATCACTTGAGGTCAGGAGTTCAAAACCAGCCTGGCCAACATGGTGAAACCTTGCCTCTACTAAAAATACAAAAATTAGCCAGGTGTGGTGGTGCGTGCCTGTAGACCCAGCTACTTTGGAGGCTGAGGCAAGAGAATTGCTTGAACCCAGGAGGTAGAGGTTGCAGTGAGCCGAGATCACACCACTGCACTCCAGCCTAGGTGACAGAGCAAGACTTCATCTCAGAAAAACAAAAACAAAAACAAAACAAAAACAAAAACAAAAAAACAAAAACGGGTTTATGTACCTCACAGAAGTGATGAGAAATGATGGGAAACATTCTCAAACAATTGGCTGGGACCAAGGGAATAGAAGTGGCAGGAACAGTCTGGTGGAGATGCTGCTGCCACCACCAACATATGACATCTCTGGTATTTGACACAGTGGCCACTGTAGGCGGCCACAGCTCACAATAAACACAGCCTTGATGCCAAACTGTGAATACCAGAGCTACCACAGATCCAATATCACTTATCATCCCTTCATCTTGGCATTGCTTACTCAAGACTCAAAGTACATAGTGGCTAAATCTGGGTCACAAGGCTGTCAGGGGAGTTAGTAGAGGGTGAATCTCATCCCTTAGGCTTCTAAAGTTAGAGGTCAGAGCCTACTTCCCACTAAGACCTAGATAATGGGAGATGTCCCAAATCTAGCAAGTGGGTTCAGATGCTGGGCAGCCAAAAACAATTGCAGATGTCCATTACGATAAGTAACCTAAATCCACACATTAGGTGCATTTTAGCAGGACTATGCCCTAAAAGAACTGGACAAATATATTCTTTGTTTTACTAATATCTGACTCAAGAATTGTCAGGCGGGGCATGGTGGCTCATGCCTATAATCCTAGCACTTTGGAAGGCCGAGGCAGGAGGATTGCTTGAGCCTAGGAATCCTTGTCTGTGGAAAAAAAAAAAGAAAAAAGAAGAGAATTGTCTACCAATCTTACTTTTTGTTGTTGAAAGAGATGTCTTCTTATTTAAGTATTGGCTCACGGTAGATCATAATAGTGGATGGTGCCAGCAGGCACATGCTGGCCTGATAGCCTTTCCACTGCATGTTAGAGTAATGTTGAAAAGAAATGACTGGGTTTGGAATATTCCTACTGGGACTGGACTCTTGGTGGCCTGCAGATGGTGTTATTTAAAACTGAATTATAGGTTGGGCGTGGTGGCTTACGCCCGTAATCCCAGCACTTTGGGGGACCAAGGCGGCAGCTCACCTGAGGTCAGGAGTTCAAGACCAGCCTGACCAACATGGCCAAACCCCGTCTCTACTAAAAATGCCATAAAAATAGCTGAGCATGGTAGCGCGCGCCTGTAATCCCAGCTACTAAGCAGCCTGAGGCAGGGAGAATCGCATGAACCCGGGAGGCGGAGGTTGCACTGACCCAAGATCATGCCACCGTACTCCAGGCCAGGTGACAGTGAGACTCTGTCTCAAAAAAACAAAACAAAAGCTGAATCATGGGCCAGGTGTGGTGGTTTACACCTATAATCCCAGCACCTTGGGAGGCTGAGACTGGCAGATTGCTTGAGACCAGGAGCTCAATGCCAGCCTGGGCAACATGGCAAAACCCTGTCTCTACAAAATATATATATGTGTGTGTGTATATATATATATAGAGAGAGAGAGAGAGAGAAAGAGAGAGAGAGAGAGAGAGAGAGCCAGGCATGGTGGCATATGCCTGTGGTCCCAGCTTCTTGGGAGGCTGAGAGGCAAGAGGATCACTTGAACCTGGGAGGTGGAGGTTTCAGTGAGCCGAGATCATGCCACTGCACTCCATCCTGGGTGACAGAGCAAGGCTCTGTCTAAAAATAAAATAAATAACAAAACTGAATTACTTGGACATTCATAGGCAAAACATAAACCTTGACCTAAATGTCATGCCACATATAAAAACTAGCTAATGATGAATCACGGACTTAAATGTAAAATATAAAACTATAAAACTTTTAGAAAAAGAACTTTGGAATCTAGGGCTAGGCAAAGAGTTTTTAGATTATTATTATTTTAATATGACATGAAGTCTTGCTATGTTGCACAGGCTGGTCTTGAACTCCTGGTCTCAAGTAATCCTCCTGCCTCAGCCTCTCAAGTCACTGGGATTACAGGTGCGCAACACCATGCCCAACTTGATTCTAAGATCTCACACTAAAAGTTTGACACATTAAAGGAAAAATTGATAAACTGGACCTCACCAATGTTAAAAACTTTTGCTCTGTAAAAGACCCCTTTAAGAGGATGAAAGACAAACTACAGAAATAAAATATTTGCAAACAACATATCTGACAAAAGAATAGTATCTGGACTATATAAAGAACTCCTAAAACTCAACAGTAAAAAAACCAAGCAATCCAAAAACCAAAAAATAAATGAAAAAACCCCACAAGCAATCCGATTAGAAAACATGCAATAAGCATGAGCAGGTATTTCACCAAAGAGGATATAAAAATGGTAAATAAGCACATAAAAGCATGTTCCTGTTCAACATCATTACTCATTAGAAGAATGCAAATTAAATCCACAATGAGATCATTGCAGGCTTATCAGAATGGCGAAAATAAAAACTAGTGACCACATCAGGTACTGGCAGAGAAACTGGATTGCTCATACATTGCTGATGAGAATGTAAAGTGATACAGCCAGTCTAGAAAACAGTTTGACAGTTTTTTCTTTACAAAATGAAACACACAACTACCATTTGACCCAGCAATTTCACCCCTGGGCATTTATCCCAGAGAAACTAAAACTTCTGTTTACACAAAAACCTGTAAATGAACTACTTTGTTCTCTTTGCTAAACGGGAATTAGGAGCCTACGCTTTGTAAAGAAGTCTGGAACTGCTTCCTTTTCTTTTAACTTTGTATACATATATAAAAGCATAATCCACATCTATAAAAAGGTACGTATCATAAGTGTACAGCTCAATGAATTTTAACATGCTAACCACACTCATGTAACCAGCTCCCAGATGGAGAAACAGGACATAAACAGGACTCCAGAAGGCCTTTTCATGTCCTCTTCCAGTCTGTATCCCACCCTCAGGTGTGACCACTTTGTGAACTTCTCATATCACAAATTGGTTTTGCCTGTTATAACACAGAAATGGAATCATACGCAACATGCTCTTGTGTGTCTGCTTTTGCTTCAACATTCTGTTTTCAAGATTCATCCATATTGTTGCATGTATTTGTGCATTTTTCATTCTCATTGCTGTGTAGTTGTCCTAGTCCATTTGTGTTGTTATAAAGGAATGTCAGAGACTGGATAATTTATAAAGAAAAGAGGTTTGGCCGGGTGCGGTGGCTCACAGCTATAATCCTAGCACTTTGGGAGGCTGAGGCAAGTGGATCACCTGAGGTCAGGAATTCAAGACCATACTGATCAAGATGGTGAAATCAGTCTCTTACTCAAAACACAAAAATTAGCTGGGCATGGTGGTGCGTATCTGTAATCCCAGCTACTCAGGAGGCTGAGGCAGGGGAATCACTTGAACCCAGGAGGCAGAGGTTGCAGTGAGCCAAGATCACACCACTGCACTCCATCTTGGGCAACAGAGTGAGAATCCATCTAAAAGAAAAAAAAAAAATGGCTGGACTTGGTGGCTCACGCCTGTAATCCCAGCACTTCAGGAGGCTAAGGATCACTTGAGGTCAGGAGTTCGAGACCAGCCTGGCCAACATGGTGAAACCCCATCTCTGCTAAAAATACACAGATTAGCTGGCTGTGGTCGTGTGTGCCTGTAATCCCAGCTACTCAGGAGACTCAGGCAGGAGAATCACTTGAACCCAGAAGGCAGAGGTTGCAGTGAACTGAGATCACGCCAATGTACTCCAGCCTGGGCAACAGAGTGAGACTCTATCAAAAAAAAAAGATGTTTATTTGACTTAAGGTTCTGCAGGTTGTACAAGAAGCATTGTACAAGAAGCATAGTGCTGGCATCTGTTTCTGGTGAGAGCTTCAGGTTGTTTCCATTCATGGTGGAAGGGGAAGAAGAGACAGCATGTGCAAAGAGCACATGGTGAGAGAAGAGGAAACAGAAAGAGGGAAGATGCCAGGCTATTTTATTTTATTTATTTATTTATTTTCATTATTATTATTATTGAGATGGAATCTCATTCTGTTGCTCAGACTGTAGTGCGGTGGTGTGCTCTCGGCTCCCAGCAACCTTTGCCTCCTGGGTTCAAGGGATTCTCCTGCCTCAGCCTTGCGAGGAGCTGGGATTCCAGATGAACGCCACCACACCCAGCTAATTTTTTGTATTTTTGTAGAGATGGGGTTTCACCATGTTGGCCAGGCTGGTCTCAAATTCCTGACCTCAAGTACTTCTCCTGCCTCGGCCTCCCAAAGTGCTGGGATTACAGGCATGAACCACCAAGCGCTGGTCAACCAGGCTATTTTAAACAGCTAGCTTTCATTTGAAATCTCATGGGAACAAATAGAGCCTGAACTCACTCATCATTAGGGGAAGATCATCAAACCGTTCATGAGGGATCCGCCCCCATGATCCGCCTCCATCAGGCCCCAACTCCAACACTGAGGATTAAATTGCAACATGAGGTTTGGAGGGTCAAACATCCCAGCTAAAGCAGTAGTATTTCATTGTGCAAATATATCACCGTTTATCCATTATACTGTTGATATGTTGATAGGTATTTGGATAGTTCTATATTTTAGCCTCTTTGGGGTAGTGCTGCTATGAATATTTAAGCAGATATCTTTTGGAGAACATATATACATATATGTACACACATTTCTGTTGAGTATTTTCCAGATAGCCATCAGCCTGGGTCCTGGAGTGAGGACAACATGAAGCAGGATCCCCTTTTCACTCGAGATTGAATATAGTATGAAAAAATGCTAAATCCTAAGCCACTGAGATTTTAGGATTGTTTATTAATGTTGTGTAACCTGGCTCAACTTATTCATAAAATTAACATCCTTGTTTTGTTCTTGAGTTTAATGTGTTGGCTTCCAAAGTTTCATTATTAGGTACAGAGATTGATAAACATTTTATCAGGTTTTAAGAAGTTTACTTTTATTTTCTTATTTGGTAAAAATTGTTATCATGGACTAGTAAATGCTTTTTCTGCATTCATCCTACATTTGTTAAGATGTTGGGTTTTGTTTTGTTTTGTCTTGCATTAAGGTAGTGAATTTTATTGGTAGATTTTCTGACATTGAACTAGCCCTGTGTACCTGCAATAAACCCTGCTTGGTCCCAACATATACTATATTATATATAGTATGTATACAATATATATAATATACATTATATAATATATAATTATATAATCTATAACACTTACATACAATATGTACATATATACACATATAATATATACATGTATACATACATGCAATATATACAAACTTACATATGATATATACTTATATATAGTATATATACTTATATATTATATTACATATGATACATACAATATATACATACATACAATATATACAATATGTACAATATATACATGCAATATAATACATACTATATATACTACATATAATATACCATATATTATATATGTGCATACATATATTATATATAATATAACATATATAATATAGCATATATTATATAATATATTACATTATATATCATATTATATATTATATTATATATATTATATAACATATGTATACACACACTCTTCTGGATTCAATTTGCTAGAATTTTTTTTTAAGTTTCGCTTTTGTTGCCAAGGCTGGAGTACAATGGTGCGATCTCGGCTCACTGCAACCCCGCCTCCTGGGTTCAAGAGATTCTTCTGCCTCAGCCTCCCAATTAGCTGGGATTACAGGCATGCACCACCACACCCAGCAAATTTTGTATTTTTAATAGAGATGGGGTTTCACCATGCTAGCCAGGCTAGTCTCAAACTTCTGACCTTAGGTGATCCACCCGCCTTGGCTTCCCAAAGTGCTGGGATTACAGACACGAGCCACCTTGCCTGGCCAGAATTTTTGCTGAGTTTCTCCATCTATGTTCAGGTGGGATTGGGCTATAATTTCCTCACTGAGTTTTGGTGTGAAGTTTAAATTGGCTCTTGTTCCTAATTGCTAGCTAATTAGCTAATTTATTAGCCTTCTTCATTTACCTCTAAAGCACCTCACTGTCCACCACTGGTTGCCTCTTCAATGTGCTGGGTACCTTTGTTATGATGATGATGGTGATGATGATGATAACGCCCAGAGTTATCTTTCTAAACCACAAGGCTCTTGTGTCACGCCCCTACCTCAACGCTTACAGGATAAATTCCCAGCACACAAATCCATGACCATTTGTAATTTGGCCTCAGCTTGCCTCCTTGTCTCTTCTCTTGCCATGATATACATTTTCTGTGCTCCTATCACATTGTACTCATTGTTCCCTGGCCTAACTGGGCCCACTGAAAACTCTTGATCTTTCTACATACTGATGCCTCTGCTGGGATATGCTTATTAACTTCCCTTCCAGACTTGATGAGTCAGATGTCACCCCTTCAGCTTCCTCCAAGTATTTGGTTACTACCCATAGAACTGTATTGACATATCTGAAGTAGCTTTTCAGAAAAAATTCAAAATTCTTAACCCAATTTACAAGGTGCTACATGATCTAACTCTGCTGCAGCCGTATGTACTATTCTTAATCTCTCTCTCTGAGCATATGGGTGTTTTTCTAATTTCTCATATAAGCCAAATTCTTCCTCTAACTCAAGCTTCCATTCATAGTGTTTTCTTTTCTTTTTTGAGACAGGGTCTTGCTCTGTTGCCCAGGCTGGAGTGCAGTGGTGCAATCACATCTCACTGCAGCCTCAACCTCCTGGGTTCAAGTGATTCTTCCACCTCAGCCTCCCAAGTAGCTGGGACTACAGGCACGTGACACCACACCCAGCTAATTTTTGTATTTTTTGTAGAGATAGGGTTTCGCCATGTTGTCCAGGTTGGTCTTGAACTCCTGGGCTCAAGTGATCCTTCTACCTTGGCCTGTCAAAGTGCTGGGATTACAGGCATGAGCCACACTGTGCCTGGCCCACACTATTTTCTTAGCTGAATCATTTCTAATCATCCTCCTCCCCAAGTCTTCATTCATCAAATGTTGCTTCCTCAAAGAATTTGGTCTAGGCTTCGCATCCTAGTCCACGTGCCCCTGTTCTACATAACCAGAGCAACATTTATCCTGTTAAAGCGTCTAATAAAAGTATAACTAAGTACCTGTGAAGTGAGTTGTTTACTGTCTGGCTGCCCCTCTCTAACCAGTGAGCTCCATAATAACAGGAACCATGCAGAAATGGATCTTCAGGAAAAGGAATATTTCATGCTAACTTATAGGTTGTTCATATTTCCAGCATATAAATCCCTGGTTCTCCCTGAACCTATTTATATTACACACATACACACACACACACACACACACACACAGAGTCATCTGTGAAGGATTTGTTTTGTGGAAATTGTGAAAATCAAGGAAAATAGCCAGGCTTAATGTTTGGGTTGAAGCGGTGCCACACTGGGACAACAGAAGCCTCATGCTAAGACAATCACTCAACAGGGGTAGTTTAGCAGGAGTCAAAGGTTAGAGATGAGAGTGACCATAAAAATATGAGTCCCATCTTTCAAAATTGATAAGACTATTGGATGAGCGATTGAATTCTAGACAGTGGGTGGAAGGGAGTTTTAATTAGTTGTATCTAGAGATCTTAAGATGCAGGGAAATCCCAGCTGACATTAGGTTATAGTTTTGTCTGTTTTCATATCTGTCAGTCTACTAGAAAGTGAACTGCTTGAGGACAGGTACTGTGTCATTCATCTAATGATCTCTGACTTGGCACTCCGGGGGCATAAATAAATGTTTACTGAATTAATGAATATATAATACACTCTGGAGAATTAGGGATTTGATATATTATCCCTCTTATGTGTCTGTAAATTTCAAAGGATATTCTGCTTAGTACAAAGAAACAGATTGGAAATAGTAGCGCTTCAAATATCAGATGTGATCAAGTGTGAATGTCTTGCTGGCTATTCAAATTATGCAGGCAGACAATCCTATCGTCTGCCTATGAGCAAAGTCTGTTCTGTTTATACATACGAAAACTGGGGGGTAGGTGGAAAGAGTGTACGTCCTCTTTGTGCATTAGTTATTATCTCTTCAGTGATTCTATTGTGAATTTTTTCAACTACCATTAAAAAATACATCTCTTTACTATATTTGATTATGAGGGGAGCTGTCACCTCCTACATTATTCACAGCTTGACAAAAAGAAGAAACACAAAGAGATTTGGTGGTGCTGAAAAACTCTTTTAGTATTTAAATACCAAATACATGTTTTAATAAATTTTTTATCATTAAATATGTCACTTAATGACGGAGATATGTCTGAGAAATGTATTGTTAGGCGATTTCATCATTATACAAACATCAGAGTGTACTTACACAAACCTGATTTATGTGTCCTATTATACACCTTGGCTATATGGTGTAACCTGTTGTTTCCAAGGCAGGAGAATAGGG
The DNA here is from genome assembly GCF_003255815.1 of Theropithecus gelada. Taxonomy (NCBI): domain Eukaryota; kingdom Metazoa; phylum Chordata; class Mammalia; order Primates; family Cercopithecidae; genus Theropithecus; species Theropithecus gelada. The sequence continues at coordinate 74,663,517 of NC_037681.1, read as the reverse complement.
TCTGGTGGCCCGTAACCTAAGGCAGATTCACACTGACTTCCTAGAACTAAATCTAAAGGAAAATCCCAACTTTCCAAAACTAAGTAAGGAAAGGACCAGAGGCCACTCCCTTTTCAACCTCCCTCCCCTTTTTCTGCGTGGCAAATGGAAAATTGAAAGTATCTCTGACTGGTTTCTTTCTACAACCAATCAGACTGATTGGGAGCCAAGTCTTCTGCCTAAGGGTTTAACTTGTAACTTCACTTCAGCTTCTGATTGGTTGCTTTCCACAACCAATCAGACTGATTGTGGGCCACCACTAATCTTACCTAGGGTGTATGCCAAGTGGCCAATGGGAAATCACTAGAGGGTATTTAAACCCCAGAAAATTCTGTAATGGGAAAATTACTGAGCCCCTATGCTCAGCCCACTCCCACCCTGTGGAGTGTACTTTCATTTTCAATAAATCTCTGCTTTTGTTGCTTCATTCTTTCCTTGTTTTGTGTGTTTTGTCCAAATCATTGTTCAAATGCCAAATACCTGGACGCCCTCCACCGGTAACACTTCTAGGCTACAAACCTGTACAGCATGTCTGTACTGAATACTATAGGCAATTGTAACACAATGGTAAGTAATTGTGCATCTAAACATAGAAGAGGTGCAGTAAAAATACAGCATAAAAGATAAAAAATGGTACACCTGGCCCGGTGTGGTGGCTCACACCTATAATCCAAGCATTTTAAGAGGTGGAGGTGGATGAATGGCTTGAGCCCAGGAGTTCGGGACCAGGCTGGACAACATGGCAAAACCCCATTTCTACAAAAAATAGAAAATTAGCAGGGCATGGTGGCACACACCTGTAGTCACAGCTACTCGGGAGGCTGAGGTGGGAGGATCACCTGAGCCTAGGGAAGTCAACCCTGCAGTGAGCTATGATTGCACCATTGCACTCCAATCTGGGCAACAGAGTGAAAGCCTATCTAAAAAGAAAAAAAAAAGTACACCTATATAGGGCACTTACCGTGAATGGAGTTTGCAGAACTAGAAGTTGCTCTAGGTTATGTCAGTGACTGAGTGTGTGGTGGGTGAATATGAAGGCCTAGGGTATCATTATACAACACTGTAGACTTTATAAACACTGTACACTTAGGTTACACTAAATTTATAAACAGTATTTTCTTTATTTTTTTATTTTTTGTAGAGATGAGGTCTCACTACGTTGCGCAGCCTGGTCTTGAACTAGCTCAAGCAATCCTCTTGCCTTGGCCTCCCACACTGCTGGGATTACAGGTGTGAACCACAGTGCCTGGACTCAATATTTTCTTTCTTCAATAATAAATTAAATTTAGCTTACTGTAACTTTTTCATTTTATTAAAAAAAAATCTTTTTTTGGCCGGGCGCAGTGGCTCACGCCTGTAGTCCCAACACTTTGGGAGGTCAAGGCAGGCGGATCATGAGGTCAGGACATCGAGGCCATCCTGGCTAACATAGTGAAACCCTGTCTCTATTAAAAATACAAAAAATTAGCCGGGCGTGGCGGCACGTGCTTGTAGTCCCAGCTACTCAGGAGGCTGAGGCGAGAGAATGGCGTGAACCCAGGAGGTGGAGCTTGCAGTCAGCCGAGATAGCACCACGATACTTTAGCCTGGGCAAAAAAAAAAAAAAATTTTTTTTTTGAGGCAGGGTCTCACTCTATCTCCCAGGCTGGAATACAGCAGTGAGATCATGGCTCACTGCAGCCTCCACCTCCCAGGTTTAAGCAGTCCTCCCACTTCAGCCTCCCAGGTAGCTGGGACTACAGCCATATTCCATCACACCTGGCTAATTTTTAAATTTTTTGTGGAAATGGAGTCTTGCTATGTTGCCAGGGCTGGTCTTGAATTCCTGGGCTCAAGTGATCCTCCTGCCTTGACCTCACAAAGTGCTAGGATTATAGATGTGAGCCATGGTTCCAGCTATGAACTTTTAAATTTTAACTTTTTGACTCTTTCATAATAACACTTAACTTAAAAAACAAACACATTCGGCCAGGTGTGGTGGCTCAAGCCTATAATCCCAGCACTTTGGGAGGCCAAGGTGGGTGAATCACTTGAGGTCAGAAGCTCCAGACCAGCCTGGCCAACATGGTGAAAACTTGTCTCCACTAGAAATACAAAACAGCCAGGCAGGGTGGCACAAGCCTCTAATCCCAGCGACTAGGGAGGCTAAGGTGGGAGGATCCCTTGAGGTGGAGGCTTCAGGGAGCCAAGATCACGCCACTGCACTCCAGTCTGGCCCACAGACTGAGACAACGTCTAAAAACAAAAACAAAAACAAAACAAAACAAAAACACACATTGTACTGCTGTACAGAAATATTTTTGTATTCTTTTTTTTTTGTTTCTGGGACAGAGTCTTGCTCTGCCGCCAGGCTGGAGTGCAGTGGCACAATCTCAGCTCACTGCAATCTCTGCCTCCCAGGTTCAAGCGATTCTCCTGCATCAGCCTCCCGAGTAGCTGGGACTACAGGTGCATACCACCGTGCCCGGCTAATTTTTGTATTTTTAGTAGAGATGGGATTTCACCATGTTGGCTAGGATGGTCTCGATCTCTTGATCTCGTGATCCGCCTGCGTCAGCCTCCCAAAGTGATGGGATTACAAGTGTGAGCCACTGCTCCCAGCCTGTATCCTTATTTTTTATGTTCTTTTATATTTTAAATTTTTTATATTTTTTTTCTTTTTAAATTTTTTTTGTTAAAAATGAAGACACAAACACACATATTAGCTTAGGCCTACACAGGGTGAGGATCATTAATATCACTCTCTTCTACCTCCACATCTTGTCGCACTGGAAGGTCTTCAAGGGCAATAATATGCATGGAGCTTTCATCTCCTATGATAATAATCCCTTCTTCTTGAACCCCTATTGAAGGACCTGCCTGAGGCTGTTTTACAGTTACCTTTTTTTTTTTTCTAATAAGTAGAAGGAGTACAGTTTAGAATAACAATGAAAGGTATAGTATAGCAAATACATAAACTAGTAACAGCCTTTGTTATCAAGTATCATGTGCTGTATGAGTATATATACTATACTCTTTTTTTAAAGTTTGAGATGAGGTCTTACTCTGTCATCCAGGCTGGAGTGCAGTGGCACGATCTCAGCTCAGTGCAACCTCTGCCTCCCAGGCTTAAGCCATCCTCCCACCTCAGACTCCTGAGTAGCTGGGACCACAGGAATGTGCCACCATACCCAGCTAACGTTTTTGTATTTTTGGTAGAAGGTTTTGCCATTTTGCAAATATGTATTTTCGAATATTTGGGTTTTGTTATATTGTCCAGGTTGGTCTTGAACTCCTGAGCTCAAGCCATCTGCCCATCTCGGTCTCTCAAAGTGCTGGAATTACAGGTGTGAGCCACTACCCCCAGCCTGTGCTGTCCTCTTATATAAACTGGAAGTGTAGTAGGTTCATTTACATTAGCATCACCACAAACATGTGAGTAATGCCTTGGGCTAGGCTACCCTCAGTTATAGGAACTTTTGAACTCCATTGTAATCTTGTGGGGCCACTGTCTCGTGGTCCGTACTTGACCAAAACATCATTATGCTGCACATGACTATATAACCTGGTGGACAGGTATCACTAATCACCTACAAGATTTGATGAGGACTCTAAGAAAGCTCTTAATCATTTATATTCCCAATTTTTGCTCCCAATAATTTCTATAATATTTTAGAAGTAGAAGTTCTTTTTTTTTTCTTCTTTTTTTTCTTGAGATGGAGTCTCGCTCTGTCACCCAGGCTGGAGCGCAGTGGCCTGATCTCAGCTCACTGCAACCTCTGCCTCCTGAGTTCAAGCGATTCTCCTGTCTCAGCCTCCCAAATAGCTGGGATTACAGGCATGTGCCACCATGCTCGGCTTATTTTTGTATTTTTAGTAGAATAGGGTTTCTCCACGTTGGCCAGGCTGATCTCGACCTCAAGTGATCTACCTGCCTCAGCCTCCCAAAATGCTGAGATTATATGCGTGAGCCACCATGCCCAGCCAGAAGTTTATTTATTAATGGTTTTCCAGTTCCAGATGTGCCAGCCTGAGCCAGGAATGGTTATATTAAACATAACAACAACAGATAACCATAAATGAGCTCACACACAGAAAAAGGAAATCTCCAGATGCCAGAAACAGAGGAAAGGAAAGTCAGAATGTTAAGTATGTGAGCTGAGTGGATCAAATTTGAGGCAGTGTTACTGAATCCAGAAACAGCAAGTGACTTGGTTTTTAATTTTTAATTAATTAATTAATTTATTGAGATGGAGTCTTGCTCTGTTGCCCAGGCTGGAGTGCAGTGGCACAATCTCAGCTCACTGCAACCTCCCTCTCCCAGGTTCAAGTGATTCTCCCGCCTCAGCCTCCTGAGTAGCTGGGATTACAGGCGCACGCCACCAGACCCAGCTAATTTTTTTGAATTTTTAGTAGAGACGGGGTTTCACCATGTTGGTCAGGCTGGTCTCAAACTCCTGACCTCGTGATCCACCCTCCTCGGCCTCCCAAAGTGCTGGGATTACAGGCATGAGCCCGGCAGTGACTTGGGTTTTAATATCTACCGATGGATAGAAGTTCAAATCCGGGACCTAAGGGAGTTGGAAGTAAAATACTGCATAAAAACAGAACTCTCCAAGGGTTAAATTCCCAGGCCTGACACTTGCATAGGCTAGAAATACAAATTTATACCAGCTGAAAAATGAACATAAATATTTTTGTTCATTTGTCTGTTTGTTTTGAGACAGAGTATAGCTGTCATGCAGGCTGGAGTGCAGTGGCACAATCTCGGCTCACTGCAACCTCTATCTCCCGCGTGAAAAATAAACATAAATGTTGATTGGCAGTGGGCCTGTGATACATCTATGGATCTGGTGCAAGCAAACAAAAAATTGCTCTGCATCACATGCAATTCCCACGGAGTAAAAAAGTACCTTCTGAAGACGATCTCATAATATACCAAATTACAAAACACAAGTAGAAGAAAATCCAACAAGAGCAAAAATCAGTAAACACAATAACATCCCTAAGAATTTTAGGTTGTAGAAAGCGTGTTTAAGTATAATTTTCTAAAATAATTAAACATGTATAAATAATTAATCATTGGAGCCATAAAGAACAAAACTCAATGAAAAATGGAATACATAGACTCAGACAACAATAAAATAGAATGTCTAAAATGAAAAATGGCTGGGTGCAGTGGCTCATGCCTGTAATTTCAGCACTTTGGGAGGCTGAGGTGGGAGGTTCACCTGAGGTCAGGAGTTTGAGACCAGCCTGGCCAACATGGTGAAACCCCATCTCTACTAAAAATACAAAAATTAGCCAGGCATGGTGGCGGGTGCCTGTAATCCCAGCTATTTGGGAGGCTCACTTGGGCCCCGGAGGCGGAGGTTGCAGTGAGCCAAGATCATGCCGTTGCACTCTAAGCTGGGTGACAAAAATGAGACTTTGTCACACATACACATACACACACACAAATAAATAAAATGAAAAATACGGAAACTAAAAGCTCAATGGTCAGGTTAAGCAGCAGATCACAGACAGATGAATAAAGAATTCCAGAACTAGAAACTGATCTGATAATGCCATCCAGAATGAGGTAGAAAGTCAAAGACTTGCAAACTAAAAGAAATATGGGGCCGGGCGCGGTGGCTCATGCCTGTAATCCCAACACTTTGGGAGGCTGAGGTGGGTGGATCATGAGGTCAGGAGTTTGAGACCAGCCTGGCCAGCATAGTGAAATCTCATCTCTACTTAAAAAAAAAAAAATACAAAAATTAGCTGGGCATGGTGTCGTGCGCCTGTAGTCCCAGCTACTTGGGAAACTAAAGCAGAAGAATCGCTTGAACTCAGAAGGTGGAGGTTGCAGTGAGCCCAGATCACGCCACTGCACACCAGCCTGGGTGACAGAGAGAGACTCTGTCTCAAAAAAAGAAAAAAAAAAGAAAGAAAAGAAATATGGATATTAGAATGAGAACTTACAACAAATGTCTAATAGGAATTCTACAAGGAGAGGAGATGAAGATGAATCTTTTGACTCAAGAAATACAAATCCCCCCAAAAATAAATAAAAAGAAGCCCACATCTAACTACATTTTAGTGAAATGACAGAATGCCTAACAAATGCCTAAAATAATGAGAGAAAAATTCATTCCTTTAGCTGTGATTTACCTTATGAGAAACTGAACTCCACATATACTCTAGTTCAAATTAAGTGAAGTGGATACAATGGCTGGATGAAAATGATTTTTGAATGAAAAATTCAAAACTTAAAAATCCTACAGGAACTAGAAAAAACTTCTCAACATTTCTCAGATCTAATATTCTTTTTTTCCTCCCAAATCCTCAGAACAGATCTAACATTCTTGTTCCTTTAATAACTGCAATTCAGCAGAAGCCTGGATATTTAATTACATTGCAATGAGTCACTCTAATTCAAATATTTCTAAAGATTATGTTTCTGGCCAGGTGTGGTGGCTAACCCCTGTGATCCCAGCACTTTGGGAGGCTGAGGCAGGCAGATTGCTTGAGCCCAGGAGTTTAACACCTGCCTCGGCAATATATTGAGACTCTGTCTCTACAAGAAATTAAAAATTAGCCGGGCATGGTAGCGTGCACCTGTAGTCCCAGCTACTTGGGAGGCTGAAGTGGGAGAATCACTTGAGCCCAGGAAGTGGAGGCTGCAGTGAGCTGTGATTGTGCCATTGTACTCCAGCCTGGAAGACAGAGTGGGACCCTGTCTAAAAAAGAAAAAAAAGATTATGTTTCTGGCAACAGAGATTCATTCACTTGCCAATATATCTCTAGCCCCAAGTATATCATATATACAGAGAAAACCAAGATGGGCAAGATGTGACACTAACAATCTGTCATTTTCTGTTCACTGCTAATGAGTGGATTATTAATTAGTGGTCCAGTAAGCACATGAAAGACATAAATATTGGATTGAAAATTGTCTCTGCTAATCCCTCCAGCTTGAGAAGGAACCTCTCTCTTCAGAATATTTTCTTTGAAGGGCCACTGCATTTTCTGGGTCTTGCAAGAAGAGTGATTATAGTCTGTTTCCTTGAGGAGTCTGATAAGAAGTCAGTGTCTCCCTCCGCGTCTGGTTAAAAGGATAATGTCCTGTTTTTTGTTTTGTTTTGTTTTGTTTTTAAGAGAGTATCGCTGTGTCACTCAGGCTGGAGTACAGCTGCGTGATCTTGGCTCACTGCAACCTCTGCCTCCCGGGTTCAAGCGATTCTCCTGTCTCAGCCGCCCAAGTAGCTGGGACTACAGGCGCGTGCCACCACGCCTGGCTAATTTTTTGTATTTTTAGTAGACGCGGGGTTTCCGCATGTTAGCCAGGATGCTCTTGATCTCCTGACCTCGTGATCCGCCTGCCTTGTCCTCCCAAAGTGCTGGGATTACAGGCGTGAGCCACCCAGCCCAGCCTCAAAAGGATAACGTGCTGTTATCCTTTGGCAGAGTCTCCTGACCTTCAAGAGATAACAAGTTGGACTGAGAAGAGAAAATCCACCCCAGACTTTGGATTACTGTCTCCACTAATGAGCAGACCAGGTCCCCAAAAGACAGGTCTTCTAACTTTCTCACCCGGAAGCATTTCGATAGTGTTTTCCGTGAAACTTTATTTAGAATAACAGGAAGAGACCTTACTTTGCTTGCTCCCCTAATTTCCTCAACTTTTCCAATTCATATGTTTCTTTCTAGGGAGTTCAACGTCATCTGGGACTGCTTCTTTGAAATCTTTTTTTTTTTCTTGAGACAGTGTCTCACTCTGTCGCCAGGTTGGAATGCAGTGGTGCGATCTCAGCTCACTGCAACCTCTGCCTCCCCAGTTTAAGCAATTCTTCTGCCTCAGCCTCCCCAGTCGCTGGGATTACAGGTGCATGCCACCATGCCAGGCTAATTTTTGTATTTTTAGTAGAGAAGGGGTGTCACCATATTGGCCAGGCTGGTCTCTTTGAAATCTTAAATCCAAACATTTCTATTTTTCTAGATCCCTTGCTCAGGTGAATCCTTTCATCTTTACCTTATAGCTCATCAGGATGTAAGTCTCTTGACATCTCTCTAGTCCTTCCCTATTAGCTTCTACTCTCTTCACTTACATTTTAACCAAACTTAGACTTTACTCTCTTTCAACTCAATTATCTCTCGAGAATTCAGGGAGATAATGTAGGTAAAGCACTGGCAGAAAGAAATGCTCAATGAATGGTAGCTAACACCACTACCATCACTACTAGCAACATAAAAAACATTCTCTTGATCTTTTGTCATTCTAGTATGTCACTACTATATACTGTATGTCACACAATCTTGGCCGCTAAATAGTATTGGGGAAAAAAATCACTAAATTGTGCAGATAGATAATAGTAAATTCAAGCTTCCAGCCTTACCTGACAAACAATTCTAACTTTTAAAATCAGTTCTCTGAATTTTGAAACTACTCGAGGCCTTCTTCAATTTCCTCAAATCTACCTACCACTTCCCCATAATTCTCATTCTCGTTTCATAGGAAAAAATAGAAACTATAGAAAGAACTTCTTCAACTTCCAGTACCAAACATTCCTGCATCTGCACCTATCCTTCCTTCCCTGCTTTCCTCCTATGACAACAGAAGCAGTTTGATTCACTTCTAAAGGTCAATGACTCCATATTCTCTCCCACTCTTTGTCGTCCTTACCCATGTATCTTTAACTTCTCTCTCCATTGGCTCCTTTTCATCCATATATAAATATACCTAAATATGGCTGGGCTCAGCGGCTCACACCTGTAATTCCAACACTTTGGGAGGCCAAGGCGGGCAGACCACGAGGTCAGGAGTTCCGGACCAGCCTGACCAATATGGTGAAAGCCTGTCTCTCCCAAAAATACTGAAAAAGAAAAAAAAAAAAATTAGCCTGATGCGGTGGCACACACCTGTGGTCCCAGCTACTTGGGAGGCTGAGGCAGAAGAATCACTTGAACCTGGGAGGCGGAGAGTGCAGTGAGCCGAGATGGATCCATTGCACTCCAACCTGGGCAACAGAGTGAGACTCAAAAAAAAAAAAAAAAAAAAGAAAGAAAGAAAAAGAAAAAGAAAAAGAAAAAAAATACACACACACACACACACACACACACACACACACACATATATATCCCACATTCAAAAATCCCTCTTTGTATTCCAAGTACCTCCTCATCTCTTTCTTGCTTTCACTACCCCATTTTTAAAAGATTGTTCATATTTGCTGCCTGTATTTATTCACTTCACATTTGTCCTTTGTCACCATAATCAGATTTCCATTCTACACTCCAATGAAACTGTTCTTATGTGCTTTATCAATAAACTATCCAATAAACCCTTTTCAGGTTTCACTTCATTTGACCTGTTAGCTGCCTAAGGTAGGATTGTTCACTTCTCCATATGAGACACTCTGGTTTTAGTAATGCCAAGTTTCCTAGAACTCTTCCTCTCTCTTACTGCTTTTTGTGAATACTCTTTGTGGCCTATCTTCCTTTTCTCTGTCTGTCCTTAAATGTGGGGTTCCTCAGAGATTTTTCAAGGGCCCTATTTTTTCATACTGTCTATTTCCTTCCCTCCTGTCATCGCTAATCCATATCTCAGTTTAGATCCCCCTCCTGATACGTATGTCAACATACCCATCCCATAGGCATTCTGCCTCCCAAGCTGTTTCTGCTGTGTTCCTTATCTCATTGAAGGACTTCACCTATCTACCCAGCGTCATCTTGTCTCTTTCCTTTTTAATTTTCCACTTTCAGTCAACTACTAAGCCCAAGCCATTCTGCTGCAGTAGCTCTCAATTTCAACTGACATCCAGGCCATAATTATGTCACACCTTAAGGGGTCCTCCAGTTCCCAATCTTGTCAGTTGCAACCAATTTTCCAGACGAAGCCAGAGAGCCGGAGTGAATTTTTTTTTTTTTTGAGACGGAATTGCGCTCTTTTTGCCCAGGGTGGAGTGCCCTGGCGCGATCTCGGCTCGCTGCAACCACTGCCTTCCGGTTTCAAGCGATTCTCCTACCTCAGCCTCCCGAGAAGCTGGGATTACAGGCGTCCGCCACCATGCCCGGCTAATTGTTTTGTATTTTTAGTAGAGACGGGGGGTTTCACCATGTTGGCCAGGCTGGTCTCGAACTCCTGACCTGGTGATCCGCCCGCCTCGGCCTGCCAAAAGTGCTGGGATTACAGGCGTGAGCCACCGCGCCCGGCCGCCAGAGTGATTCTTTAAAAATGTAAATTATATCATCCCACTGCTATGCTTAAAATCTTTTGGAAGTTTGTCTCTAGGATAAAGCTCTGAATTCCTTAGGATTTCCTTCTCAGTCTCATTTCTCCGTCCCCTCTCTTACGCTATTTTGAAATTTGAATTTTTAGAATACATGCTTGCAGCCTCAAGAGCTGTTCTCTCAGCTAAATACGTGTTCTCCTCCCTCCTTTTTCTAATCAACTTTGCACTCAACCCTTACAGCTTAATTTAAGTATCACTTCTAGGAAACTGACACCCTCTCAACCCCCTAGTTTGAACTTCTCTGTAGAGTTTCTAAGGCTTCCTGTACTTATCTAGCAATTAAGAGCATTATCTTGTAATTCACGTCTTTATCTCTGCTAGACTAAGTCCTTGGGAGGGCGGAAACCAGGGTAAACTTTCCATCTCAATAGCCTAAACGGAGTGCCTTACACACAAAACAGTTGTTCAATTAGCATTTATTCAATGAGTTAACGATTTTCTTCCTTGGAATGATGGCGGCCAGAATACTAGAAAGATGGGGACTTAAAGGGGACAGAATAATTAAATCTATAAGGAACAAGCGGGAAGGAGTAAATAAATCTATAAGGAGCAAGTGGGTACGCAGGCTTTTCCATAAATCCCTGTAACCTAAAAGCCGGGGCTGCTCGGCTAGGGGGACCAGGCCGACCTGGCGAACCTGTCGCCGCGACTGGGGCTCCGGTGGGCGCCACCTGGAGTGCGCGACCCCCGTCGAAGCAGGACAATAGCTTGGAATTCGGCCTCGTGTTTCCGGTGAGGCAGCCTCGCGCTGGGCCGGTGAGGCCCGGGGTAGGGGCTCCGAGCCGGGCCCACGGCTAGGAAGGCACGGCCCGCTGGGCTCCAGCTGCCGCCACCACCGCCTCCCACGACGCCGTCGCTCCGCCCCGCCCCGCCCCGGAAGTGACTTGAGACCGGTCCGGAACCTCTGAGCCCGGCGGCTGCAGCGTCACCAGCCGAGCCGGTGCGGGGCGGGCAGAGCGGCCGCTGCCGCCGCCAACGAACCGGGAACCGCGCGGGGCCCAGCAGGACGCCGGCCAGGGAAGGGGGCCTAGCGATCGGTCAGAGGGCGACGGGCCGCCGGCGGCCGCAGGGCGACGAAGACGCGGAGGAGGCGGAGCCCGGAGAGGGGTGGGGGTCGGGGAGGGTTAGGGTGGGAGGGGGTAGGGGGGGTGTCCCTGGGCTCATGGAGCTGGCCGAACGGTCGAGAGTCGGAGAGCCCCCGGAGCCGGGCGGGCGTCCCGAGCCGGGCCCGCGGGGCTTCGTCCCGCAGAAGGAGATCGTCTACAACAAGCTGCTGCCCTACGCCGAGCGGCTAGACGCCGAGTCCGACTTGCAGCTGGCCCAGATCAAATGCAACCTGGGCCGGGCGGTGCAGCTCCAAGAGCTGTGGCCCGGGGGCCTCTTCTGGACCAGGAAACTCTCCACGTAAGTGTGCCCGGGCCTGCAGGCCGGGCCGGGGGAAGAGGCTTAGTGAGAGGTGTCGGGGATGGGTGCTCTTTGTCCAGAGGACTGGACCCTTAGCTCTGTCCTCGCTGGAGCTGTCCCCGAGCGGTGGTCCCAGGGTCGTGACAGAGCCTGTGAAGCACTCAAGCCGTCCTCCCTGACACTTTCTTACCGGGATTCCCGGGTCCTCACCAGCCCTGCACGTCTTCTCCATCTGCTTCTCCCGAAGTGTTCGGGTTGTTGTCTTCCCACCTGGGGGGACCTGGGGAGCCCAAGGGCCCCGGCCCCGAGGGAGAGAGGTAAGCCTTTCCCAAGGGTCCTCCGTGGATCTTTGCGCATAGGAGAGGCGGGGCAGAGAGGATTTGCCTTTGGGGGAGTTCTGTGACTTCTCTCCCTGCTTCCTCCGGTTCTTCCTTCCCCTACGATCCCCGCCTCTTCACATCTCCGTTGGCGTCTAGTAACTTTCTGAATGGAAAGGAGACCATTGGGAAACTTAAGGGTTCTGCTTTTTTGGGGCCCGCTCAGACCTGGCGGAGTTGATCGAAAAGGTTGGTTTAAAGTCAGACTTCATTCTTGAGCTTAACGTCTTAGACGTTAATGTGGACAATGTTGTTTAAGATCCTAAGGATTGTGTGTTGTTCCTGTTGTGACATTTCTTTTGGAGAGGCCTTTAAGATACTGAGGAAAGTAGGGAAGAGCACTGTCAGGATGTCCACGGCGATACTCGTATCAGGCTTGTGTTAATATTTTGAGTTACTCAGATTAACATAGGTTACCTGAATCAGTTTCAGGAGTTCTGTTTGTAAACTAGCTTCAAACTATAGTGTCACTGAAATTAGAAAAAAAACAAAAAACAAAGAATAAAAATACAGTGGGGGAGGAAAGGTTACATTTACCTGCTGGGTGGGCATCTTTACTGTGTCCGAAGAGCTTTTTAAGAAATAATTTTGCTGTATCTTGTTTGGTTAACTGTACATAAAATCTAGTAACATGGTATGTTCACGCATGTGAGTATGGATGGGTGAACACACAAGACGTAAGTCACTCATTCAGTGTTTACCCAAATCTACTGATTGAACTGAGTGATGACTCAGGGTTTTGTAATAGTTTTGTCCATATTTCTTCACTGGATGATTCTCGTCTGCCAATTATTAAGGAGCCTCTGACAAATTTCTCATTTCCACTTGAGGGGTGGGTGGGAACTAAAATTAAAAAGAAGCAAAACTGAAACATGTAATTTGCCCTCTTCAGAGAGTGATCATAAAATGTCAAGGTTAACAGCTCTCCTCCTGACTAGAGTATAAAGAAGTTTTTGGTGTTAACGATCCTTAGGAGAATGGGGGTGAGGGGCGGCAGAAGCAGGAATGCAACAGGGAGAACCACGTTTAGTCAAAAAAAGAATACTTCATAAATAGTTACAATCCAAATGCTTTTTGAAGTGAGACTCCTAGGTTTTTGTGTTACTCAGGCACAGTAAAAATAGTCACTTTGTTACAGTGATTCCCCATTTTAATCACTTGGATTAGACTTGCTGGGAGAATACCTACCATTTTTGGGGACGCAAACAGCTTTTTTTAGATATGCAGTATATACATATGCCATGGTGCGAAGGCATATCTGGTTTGGATTTATGAACCTAGAATCTACCAAGGCATACTTAAACATTGTTTTCTGAAGTATTTATTGTTATCAAGTTTGGTAAATTAGCAGTCCGGGTTATGTTATTTTGGCTTATTAGGTAAAAGTTTTTACTTAGAAAGGGCTAAAAATAACAGTGGAGCTAATGTTTGGTGTTTAGGGCTGGATTGCTGATGGCTTAATACCCATGAACCTATAACCATTTATATCTAAATAACCAACAAGAAATGCTATCGGGTAAAATTTTGTTTTGGTATAATGGTTAAATGCTGGAAACTGATTCTTGGTATTGCACTATGAGACATTTTGAATGCAGTGGGACATGTTGTGATCTTGGGTGTGTTTTTTTCCTAAGTCATGTTAAGGTGACCTGTTTATAGTTGTGCTTGTTTTTTAAGCCTTCTGTGTTGCATAAGTGAACATCTGAATAATGCCAAAACGTGTGACGAAAGCTGAGTGGTGATCATATTTAGTACTTCGTAGAATAGAAAGTGGTAATGAAAAGAAAATCTAGTTTCTCCCACTAGCCCTGAGACTGTGGGAAAGTTACTTAATCATGTGTTTCAGTATTCTTGTGCGTGAAATGAGGAGATTGGACTAAATAATTCTTTTTTTTTTTTTTTTTTGAGGTGGAGTCTTGCTGTTTCCCAGGCTGGAGTGCAGTGATGGGATCTTGGCTCACTGCATCCCCTGCCTTTCGGGTTCAAGTGATTCTCCTGCCTCAGCCTCCCAGGCAGGTGGGATTATAGGCGAGTGCCACCACGCCTGGCTACTTTCTTTGTATTTTTAGTAGAGAGAGGGTTTCACCATGTTGGTCAGGCTGGTCTTGAACTCCTGACCTCAAGCAATCTGCCTGCCTCGGCCTCCCAAAGTGCTGGGATTACATGTGTGAGCCACCGCACCTGACCTGGACTAAATTCTTGAGAAGCATTTCTACTCTGGTATTCTGCAGTTTTATTTTTTTAATCCTGTCAAGCTTCACATCAGTCGTTGTGTGTATCTTTCTATAAGAACTGTTTGAATAATTTGTAAAATACTAGAAACAGTTGCATAGATCAGGTACATTCCTAAAGACCAAAGTGTAAATGCAGTTGAGAGTTACTGGGACTATCTTGCCAAACAGAACTGTGCACCCCTAATCTGGACATCAGAGGTGTGTTTGGGACCAAGTTCTGGTTTGGGAGGTTCTCAGGCTTTATATTTGGTCCCTCTTTTTGACTTTTTTTTTTTCTTTTTGGAGACAGTCTCACTCTGTCGCCCAGGCTGGAGTGCCGTGGCAGTATCTCGCTCACTGCAACCTCCACCTCCACCTCCCCTGTTCAAACGATTCTCCTGCCTCAGCCTCCTGAGTAGCTGGGATTGCAGTTGTATGCTGCCATGCCTGGCTAATTTTTGTAGTTTTAGTAGAGACGGGGTTTCACCATGTTGGCAAGACTGGTCTCGAGCCCAGGTGATCTGCGTGCCTCGGCCTCCCAAAGTGCTAGGATTACAGGCTGAGCCACCGCGCCAACCCTTCTTTTTGACTTTTTTCTTCATTTTTAGTAGTTTCAATCCATTTCTAAACTTGCAGGTCTGTTTAGCATCTCTGAAGAAAGGTTATTTCTATATTTTCAAATACTTTGCCATGTGATATAGGCTTTTTCCAGTGAGATATAGACAGTTTAATGTACTAGAACTGGTCAAGAGAAGTTGTGTGATGTAATGTATCACAAGGCAAATTTTTAATAAGGGAGGAAACAAATCAGAGAACTTGAAACAAATTAGAGAAAGTAGGAACAAATTAATGGTCTTTGGACAATGGCAGACAGCTCAGCTGGACACTGTAAGTGAAATATTGGTAGATAACTTGTATGGCCCATGTAGAGAATGAAGGGAGTTGAAGAAAGGTATTCTTAAAACTTGATTTTGTTACGCCTGTAATCCCAGCACTTTGGGAGGCCGAGGCAGACGGATCATGAGGTCAGGAGTTCGAGACCAGCCTGACAAACATGGTGAAACCCCATCTTTACTAAAATTAAGAAAATTAGCCTGGCATGGTGGCGTGCGCCTTTAATCCCAGCTACTCAGGAGACTGAGGCAGGAGAATCGCTTGAATCTGGGAGGTGGAGGTTGCAGTGACTCTGTCTCAAAAACAACAACAAACAACTCAAAAAACTTGATTTTGCCCCCTTGCCTTTCTGGACCTTTCATGAGAGGCAGTGAGTGCTAGTTAGAACACCTCAGGTTATCTGTACGTGAGGTGTATCTGGCCTTGCCACCAACATTATTATCTTTTTTTATTTTTTTATTATTATTTTTTTGAGACAGAGTCTTGCTCTGTTGCCCAGGACAGAGTAGCTGGGATTACAGGCATGTGCCACCATGCCTGGCTAATTTTTTTGTATTCTTAGTAGAGACAGGGTTTCACCATGTTGGCCAGGCCAGTCTCAAACTCCTGACCTCAAGTGATCTGCCCTCCTCGGCTTCCGAAAGTGTTGGGATTATAGGCATGAGCCACCATGCCCTGTCTAACATTATTATCCTGGTGAGAATTTAGATTATTAGTGGGTTTTCAAACTTTAAATTTAGTAGTAGAGTGTTTTATTTTTTATTTTTATTTTTTTTGAGACAGAGTCTCACTCTGTCATCCAGGCTGGAGTGCAGTGGTACAATCTCAGCTCACTGCAACCTGTGCCTCCCAGGTTCAGGCAATCCTCGTGTCTCTGCCTCCAAGTAGCTGGCATTGCAGGTGAGTGCCACCACACCTGACGAATGTTTGTATTTTTAGTAGAGAGGGGGTTTCGCCGTGTTGCCCAGGCTATCTCAAACTCCTGGCCCCAAATGATCCACCCATCTCGGCCTCTCAAAGTGCTGGGAATACAGGCATGAGCCACCACGTGGCACCAGTAGTGGGGTGTTAAAAAACCAAATTTTGGCCAGGCGCGGTGGCTGACGCCTGTAATCCCAGCACTTTGGGAGGCCGACGCAGGTGGATCACAAGGTCAGGAGTTCGAGACCAGCCTGACCAACATGGGGAAACGCTGTCCCTACTGAAAATACAAAAAAACTCCACAAACAACTGGGTGTGGTGGCGGGTGCCTGTAATCCCAGCTACTCAGGAGGCTGAGGCAGGAGAATTGCTTGAACCCGGGAGGGGGAGGCTGCAGTGAGCCGCGATCGCACCACTGAACTCCAACCTGGGTGAAAGAGTGAGACTCTAACTCAAAAAAACCAAAAAATAAAAATAAAAAAAATTTTAAAAACCCCAAAATTTTAAACATGAAATTGGATTCCTCAGGCAAATTAAAACCCCACTCATTAAAAAAAAAAAAAGAAATACTACTTCTTGATAATAGAACTTCTGAAACCTCCTGAGGGCTCCAAAACACAGTTCGAAATATCTCTTGGGTACATTGGGTATCGTGGCTCACGCCTGTAATCCCAGCACTTTGGGAGACTGGGATTACTTGAGGTCAGGAGTTCCCTGGCCAACATGGTGAAACCCTGTCTCTACTAAAAATACAAAATTTTGCCGGGTGTGGTGGCACTCACCTATAATCCCAGCTACTCGGGAGACTAAGGCAGAAGAATCGCTTGAACCTGGGAGGCAGAGGCTACGTTGAGCCGAGATCGCACCACTGCACTCCAACCTAGGCAACAGAGGGAGACTCTTGTCTTAAAAATAAATAAATAAATAAATAATAACTTGGCCTTTCTAGCTCTTTGTTCTTTTTAAACTGATCCGGAGGAAAGGGAGGGAAAAGGATGGAGAATAAGGGAATAGGTTATTGTTTCCTACAGTTATCCTATCCATGATTCTCGTGTGTGTGTGTGTGTGTGTGTGTGTGTGTGTGTGTGTGTGTGTGTTTCAAACAGAATTTTGATTTCAGTAAAGTATGTGGGTTTGGTGTAAGATGAAGCAAATTTAGATCCCTTGTTTGCTACAGTGACATGTTCTGTATTGTTTTATGATTAAGTGACTGTATTATACTGTGAAGTCATTTTAATTGCTAATTAAAACTGTGGCAGCTTTTAGAATTGAAAGTACAGTTGTTTAATTATTATTACAAATATTATGTAGCCTTCCTAGATTGATTATCCCAGTTGAAACCACATAATGTATTTAATTAGATTATGTAACCACCAGAAACTTAAGTGTAGTCAAGGTATGAGTTATCAAATACACCAACCTTCTCTTGTGGAAAGTAGTAAGTGGCCACAGGAGCACCCACATTCGTATCATCCCCGTGTTGGGAAAGAAAGGAAATGATAACTGCTGAATCTTTATTGTCTGGTATGAGGCATCTAAGAGTATCTAATATTTGAGTATTGAAATTGAAGTATACAATAAATGCAAATGGTTTTATTTGTAAATGAATCTTGAAATCTTGACAAATTACCAAACTCATCAGTGAGAACCAGTTAGAGTGATAGAAGAGGTTTGTCGGCTGGGCGCGGTGGCTCAAGCCTGTGATCCCAGCACTTTGGGAGGCCGAGATGGGTGGATCACGAGGTCAGGAGATCGAGACCATCCTGGCTAACACGGTGAAACCCTGTCTCTACTAAAAAAATACAAAAAACTAGCCGGGCGTGGTGGTGGGCGCCTGTAGTCCCAGCTACTCGGGAGGCTGAGGCAGGAGAATGGCGGAAACCCGGGAGGCGGAGCTTGCAGTGAGCTGAGATCCAGCCACTGCACTCCAGCCTGGGTGACAGAGCGAGACTCTGTCTCAAAAAAAAAAAAAAAAAAGAAGAGGTTTGTCTTTGTTATTAAGTGATCATTCAAAATGGGAACCCAAATTTCTTTGTAGTGAGAAAGTTGATTTTCCATAAGGGGAAAAAAAAGGAACTGATTTTGGAGAACATGAATTTTTTTGATAAAGTTGTATAATGTAATAGCACAATAAGACACATTTCATATTTGATTTTTTCAAAAATAATAAATTTTATTTCTGAGAGCAATTGTAGGTTCACAGCAAAATTGAATGGAAAATATAGTTTCCATATACCCTCTGTCCCTACACATGCACACATTTGATTTTTCATGATGCTGTCACACATAAACTTTTATTTGAGGCCCTTACTATTTTCCAGAGATCTCTCAGTAATTTCTTGAAAACAGCTTTTCAGTTTTCTTTTCACTAGTTAATTGGCTATTTCTTCCTGAACATCGTTGGCCAGTGAGCCTATGTATGTTTCTGATTTGAAATTTTCCTACATTTAAACTCTTTTTTCATTAAATATTTTTTATTATAAAAAATATCAAAAATATACAAAAGACAATAATATAATGAACCTCATCACCCATCTTCAATTAATTAACTCATGGCCAGTTATGTTCTTTTCATCATCCCCTTTCCCCATTGTTTTTGAAGCATATTATTTATTCATAAATGTTTCCAGTATGTATCTTTAAAGGAAAAGGATTTTTTTTTAAAAAGCAATACCAATACTATTATAAAACCTAAAAAATATTAACATCTGTTATCACTTTGATCAGTCTCATGAGGTTCTGCTTCTTTGCCAAATTGGTGGTTTTACAACTGAGTTTCCATTTCATTTGGATTTTTTTGTCTAAGGTTTACTAGAATCAAATCTCATGGACAGAGGTCAAGAAAATAGCTAATTAATGAACATTTTCACATTATGACATCTTTCATTTCTGCCTCTTATCTTCGAAGACTTAGATTCAATCCTGGGGTAACAAGTATTCTCTTAAGTTACCTTCATTTAAAAAATGAGGACACAGAGGCTTATAAGTTAGTGCACAGTCATGGGTTAATACAATGTAATAGAGGCAGATCAGTCTTTGAATACAATTTTTTGAGTACATTGTGTGGACTGAGCACTGGTTTTGGCGTTTGGGATGTATCAGTACAAGTTTTCAGACCCCTGGAAGTTCCAGTATGCTCTTTCTTTTAGTGTGTTTTTTTGTTTTTTGAAGAGACAGTCTTGGTCTGTTACCCAGGCTGGAATCATAGGGAGTGCAATCATAATTCCCTGTTTTAACCTTAAGCTCCTGGGCTCGAGCGATCCTCCCACCTCAGGCTCCTGATTAGCTTGGACTACAGACATATACCACCACGCCAAGCTAATTTTTAAAGTTTCTGTAGAGACGAAGTCTCACTATGTTGCTTAGGCTGGCCACCTTGGCCTCCCTCCCGAAAGTGTTGAGATTACATGCGTGAGCTGCTGCATATGATATGTGTGCCTTTTTTTTTGGAGACTGAGTCTGGCTCTGTCACCCAGGATGGAGTGCAGTGGCGTGATCTCGGCTCACTGCAGCCTCTGCTTCCTAGGTTCAAGTGATTTTCCTGTCTCAGCCTCCTGTGTAGCTGGGACTACAGGGGCAGCCACCATGCCCGGCTAATTTTCCTATTTTTAGTAGAGGTGGGGTTTCACTGTGTTGGCCACGATGGTCTCAATCTCCAAACCTCATGATCCGCCTGCCTCATCCTCCCAAAGTGCTGGAATTGCAGGCATGAGCCACCGTGCCCAGCTGTGTGCTTTCTTTCAGTGCACACTTTTATTCATTTAGGACAGACTAGGCCAGGTGGTAATGCCATCAAAAAATTTGAAGAAAATAGGAATTCTGAATGTATTATTTAAAAAGAAAATCTCATTCTGACCACTGTGTTTTAATGCCTTACTTTGAGGCACTAAGAAAGGCAGTTAGAAGAAAAGAAATGTACCGTTTGATGTTCTGAGATCTGAATGTCACTTAAGAATGGTTTTCCCAAGTGTTCTTTCTGAAGTGTTGTAAAATAAAATTGTATTTGAAATACATGTTTTTTATTGAAGTGGACGCAGATTTTTACTGGTTTTTTGGCAAGCTTGTAAATAAGCATATAACTATATAACTTCTAAGAACTGTTTTTCTTATCATGGAACCTGGGAATTAACTTTTTTCTGGTAAATGATACTTATTTTTAGAGAACCCCCTTCTCCCTTGTAAAAAGTAAAGAAGCAGTTCCTCTTGGAAGACTTTCCTCGGAATAAATAGTAACTTCTCTTAGAAGCAAAATTTATTCAAAGACCTGTGCTAACATTAAGTATCTGCTAGCCGTAATAAAGAAATCAATGTACTTTATGTTCTTAGCTCCCACAATTTAGCCTAAATATTTGCCCTGGCGTGTTTATACTGGTCCAAGCAAGCATTAGGTCATAGCCTGTTCCTCTTCCTTATTTGAAGGTGTTTTTACCTTTCTTAGCATTCCACATTCCTCCTTCCTTTGTTCTCTGCCTTTGCCTCTTTTAAAAAGTTCGAAGTTGCTAGCCAATCTGGGCAAATACAGAGTGTGAGGTCCCATTCCAACCATTGGAAACCGGACACAGCAGTAGGGTGGACACGTCAGGTTATAAATGACCCTGTCTCCTTTGTTAGGTGTACTCTCATGGCAGAACTGCTGGCGAGTGTACCCTTTCTGCAGAAAGTATAAAAATGACCTTGCTGAGGAAATTGTGTTTATGTTCAAGTGCTGTTTCTTTACAGCACCGGGGAACAAGCATTTCAAACATCCCCCCTCCCTCCTTTATTTTGAGACAGGGTCTTGCTCTGTTGCCCAGGTTGGAGTGCAATGGCGCCATCACAGCTCACTGCAACCTCAACCTCCCAGGCTCAAGCAGTCTTCCCATCTCAGCCTGTGGAGTAGCTGGGACCACGGGCATGTACCAGTACACCCAGCTAGGTTTTTATTATTTTATTTTTATTTTTGTAGAGACAGGGTCTCACTGTGTTGCCATGGCTGGTCGCAAACTCCTGGGCTCAAATAATCTTCCCGCCTTGCCCTCCCAAAGTGCTGGGATTACAGGCATAAGCCACTGCACTTAGCCCCTCTTCCCCCCTTTTTAAATACAAAAATCCAAATCTATGTTTCTGTCTAACCTTTGCAGAAAATTAGATCAAAATCTCATTCTGTATGAACACCAAACTGAGAGCATGGTAATAAAAACAGTAAGCAAACAACAGCAGCAACAGAAAACCCTTGCATTCATTGAGACCTCTATTGGAATGTTAAAAGCAGCCCATACTATAAGTATTCCCATTCGGAACCTTGAGGTAGACTGCTTCCATATTTGGTTTACACTTAACATTTCTTCTCACTCTTTTTTTGAGACGGAGTCTTGCTGTGTCACCCAGGCTGGAGTGCAATGGAGCAATCTCACCTCACTACAACCTCCGCCTCCCAGGTTCACGTGTTTCTCCTGTCTCAGCCTCCCAAAGTGCTGGGATTACTGGCGTGAGCCCCCATGCCTGACTTCCTATGACTTTTAATTCTGCAGATGTTCTGATTATTTTGACCTCGGGTTGCCTCTTCAGAGTATATCTTAAGTGCTGACAGCTTCCTAAACTTTCAAAGTCAATGACCACTTAATATATGATGAAAATTCGGCTAAAAAAATCAATCCAAAAAACTCTGTTAATGCTTTATTTTATCTCACTTTTACATGTTTCGTTTTCCGGGTAGTCTTGGAGTCTCATATCTGTGTTATTTGGTTGTGAGTTCTTGGCCCAAAGGAACTATTTGAGTCATTATTGTCTTGTATGTGTTGTTTGCTCTATAAATGCTTTTTGAATATAGAGGTAATTGATTGAAAATAGGGGAGGTGAGTTTATGAAAAAACCCTGTTACTTGTTCACTCAGTATTTCTGGCAGTGAGAAGCTTTATCTACATTTTTAACATTACATGTAATGATGAAGGACTTAGTCTTAGAATAAAATCACAGTAATTTGTTCCTGATCCCTTAGTTTTCTCTGCTACTTTTACCTCTCGTTTTTGATGTTTCTATATGGTGAAACCTTGGGAAGAGAAGGAAAAGACTGGAACCGATATAGCTGTAGTGAAGTGTTTATTTTGTGTGGGCAGGAGTTGAAGTTACTGCCTGAAATTAATTCAGGGGGTTGTTTAGAAATGTCATGGGTCATGGTAGTTTTCCTTGCTGTAAAATATTTGTCATTTAGCCCTAGCTGTCAGGGATTAAGCAGCTTTTTTCCCCCCCTCTTTTTTTTTTGAGACAGAGTCTCGCTCTGTCACCTAGGTTGTAGTACAGTGGCATGGTCTCTGCTCACTGCAACCTCTGCCTCTTGGGTTCCAGCAATTCTCCTGCCTCAGGCTCCCAAATACCTGGGACTACAGGTGCGCACCACCTGTACATACAAAATAATTAATAAATAAAAAATACAATAATAATAAATAAAAAATACAAAATAATTTTTGTATTTTTAGTAGAGATAGGGTTTTGCTATGTTGCCCAGGCTGGCTTCAAACTCCTGGATTCAAGCAATCCACCTGCCTTGGCCTCCCAAAGTGCTAGGATTACAGATGTGAGCCATCATGCCTGGCTCTTAAGTGGCGTTTTAAAAGGTCCTTATTTCTCACCATTTCTTTAAATATTTTACATTTTAGTAAAGTTTTAACGTGTAATTCCTGCATATTTCTCTTTGAGAAATTTTCAATTAATCTTTTTGTTGTTTGTTGGTAATTTGAAGAACAATCTTCCTTGAACTCGGTTACTTTTTATCTGGATGCTCTACAGGAAGGCTCCTGACTTTTTTAAAAAAAATATATATTCGGTAGATTTTAAAGTTTAGTCTAAAAGTGGTTTTTTTTTTAAAGTTGTTTCAGATGTTTTAGGTATAATCCTAGCATTGACACCATACTTTTAGTTCCACCTTTCCTGAAATAATTACACTAATTTTTATTACCTATTCTTTTGATCTAGATTCAGAATAATGCTGAATCATAATGGTAAGAATAGTCATTATTGTCCTGAATCTGACTTTAAAGGAAGTGCCTCTTGGGGGAGGAATGCCTAAAAGTCTGATATTGACTGGTGTGTTTTCAAATGGATTTGGTTTCTCTTGGTTATAATCCCATTAATATTTTCTGGTTTACATTGTATCGTAATCAGATTGTTTGGCCAGAATGATTTCTATGTGTTAAAATTAAGTGAATTTTTTTTTTTTTTTTTTTTTGTGGTTTAGTTTATGACAAGTTTTTTTGTTGTTTTTTTTTTGAGATGGAGTCTCACTCTGTGGTCCGGCCTGCAGTGCAGTGGCACTACCTCGGCTCACTGTAATCTCCGCCTCCTGGGTTCAAGCAGTTCTCCCACCTCAGCCTCCTGAGTAGCTGGGATTACAGGTGCATGCCACCATGCCCGGCTAATTTTTTTTTTTTTTTTTTTTTAAAAGATGGAGTCTCTCTGTCTCCCAGGCTGGAAGGCAGTGGCGCCATCTTGGCTCACTGCAATCTCCACCTCCCGGGTTCAAGCAATTCTCCTGGCTCGGCCTCCTGAATAACTGGGATTATAGGTATCTGCCACCAAGCCCAGTTAATTTTTGTATTTTTAGTAGAGACAGGGTTTCTCCATGTTGGTCAGGCTGGTCTCGAAGTCCTGACCTCAAGTGATCCACCTGCCTCGGCCTTCCAAAGTGCTGGGATTATAGGCATGAGCTACTGCTCCTGGCCAACAAGTTTTTATATGTGTTCCACAGGGGATTGAAAAGGGAACATAGTTTTTGTAAGCTCAAAATTTTCATATTTGTCTCACACAATATTTTGTTACCGTTATTCAGCACATAAAGTTTTGCTTTCTTTTTCAAGACTGTGCAGTAGGTGGTATTATATACTGTTATCAGGAGATGCTTAATGTCTTACTTCTTCAGTGATATTAGTAGCCATTTTACATCGTTAGGGATTCCAAAATGGTGATACTTAAACATTTCGCTCTGCTTATTTGGTGAGAATCCCTAAAGCAGGGGTCTCCATCTCCCAGGCCACGGACTGTTATCTGCTGTGACCTGTTAGGAACCGTGCTGAGCCGAATTTACAGCCCCTCCCCATTGCTCACATTACCACCTGAGCTCTACCTCCTCTCAGATCAGTGGTGGCATTAGATTGTCTTAGGAGCACAATCCCTGTTGTGAACTGCGCATGAGAGGGATCTAGGTTGCACACCCTTTGTGAGAATCTTATTCCTGGTGATCTGTCACTGTCTCCCATCACCCCCCGATGGGACTATCTAAGTTGCAGGAAAATAAGCTCAGGGATCCCACTGATTCTACATAATGATGAGTTGTGTAATTATTTCATTATGTATTACAATTTAATAATAATAGAAATAAAGTGCACAATAAATGTAATGCCCTCAGATCATCCCGAAACTACCCCCACCATCTGTGGAAAAATTGTTGTCCACAAAACCGGTCCCCAGTGCCAAAAAGGTTAGGGACCGCTGCTCTAAAGAACTTTTCCTCATGAAATGTTGTTTATCCTGAATGCCTGTAGGAGTGGCAGGGTAAAGCTTAATTGTTCCCCTTCATTTACTAGTTTTAAAATCAATGACTTGGTTCCCTGGCATTCCTTAATTAAAGATGTGGTCTGTGAGGTTTTGTTTTGTTTTGATATTTTTCATGAACTCAATGGATTTAAACATATCCATTGCAATTACCTTGATTCACACCCTTTTCATTTTTGGTTGATGAGAAACCTATTCAAGTTGACTCTTATGACTTGAAGTAGTCTTTGATAACGGACATTTAAATTAAGATAATACACAGAAATGCAGAAATATTGATTATCTGATTTTAAGCATTGTATTTTACTTTAGAAGTTTGATACTAATTTTTTCATTGTTAATTCTAATTATAAAAATAATTTCTGTTAGCCTGGCATCATGGCGGGCGCCTATAATCCCAGCTACTTGGGAGACTGAGGCAGGAGAATCGCTTGAACCTGGGAGGCGGAGGTTGCTGTGAGCTGAGATGGCACCACTGCACTCCACCCTGGGTGATAGAGAGAGACTCCATCTCAAAAAATATGGAGAATAATAATTCCTGTTTATTTTTGACATTATTATTATTATTACTACTATTATTTGAGACAGTGTCACTCTTGTCGCCGAGGCTGCAGTGCAAGGGTGTGATCTTGGCTTGCTACAACCTCCTCCTCCCGGATTCAAGGGATTCTCCTGCCTCAGCCCCCTGAGTAGCTGGGGTTATAGGCACAAGCCACCATGCCCGGCTAATTTTTTGTATTTTTAGTAGAGACGGGGTTTCATCATGTTGGTGAGGCTGGTCTCAAACTCCTGACCTGAGGTGATCCTCCTGCTTCGGCCTCCTAAAGTGCTGGGATTACAGGCCCAAGCCACTGTGCCCGTCCCGTTTACTTTAGAAAAGTGAAAAAACTGAAAATGTTTTTTGAAAAACACAAAAATCGCTCAGTTTTACCACCAAGAGGTAGGGTTTTTTTTCTTTCTTTCTTTTTTTTTAAAAATTTTTAACTTTGTGGAGAGATGCGGTTTTGCCATGTTGCCCAGGCTGGTCTTGATCCTCTGGGCTCAAGCCATCTGCCTGTCTCAGCCTCTCAGACTGCTGGGACTATAGGCGTGAGCCACTGCACCTGGCTTCCAGAGATAATATTTTATGGTATTTACTTTTTTCTTTTTTTGTTTTGTTTTGTTTTGTTTTTGAGACTAAGGTCTCACCATTGCATAGGTTGGAGTGCAGTGGCACGATCTTGGCACATTGCAACCTTCGCTTCCCAGGCCCCACCAATCTTCCCACCTCAGCCTCCCGAGTAGCCGGGACTACAGACATGCGCTACCATGCACAGCTAATTTTTGTATATTTTGTAGGCACGAGGTCTCGCAATGTTGCCCAGGCTAGTCTCAAACTCCTGGACTCAAGTAATCTGCCTGCCGTGGCCTCCCAAAGTGCTTGGATTGCAGGCATGAGCCACTGTGCCTGGCCTGCTTTCTTTCTTTTTCCTTGAATGATTATGTATTTTTATTTAGTTATATCATATTGTTTTGAGCCTTGCTTTAAAAATATTCCAATCCATGTTCTACTAAAGGTTATTTGAAAACATAATTTTAAATGACTGCATTGTAGTCTAAAGCACAGGTGTCTAATCTTTTGGCCTCCCTGGGTCACACTGGAAGAATTGTCCTGGACCACACATGAAATACACTAATGCTAATGATAGCTGATGAGCTTTAAAAAATTGCAAAAAAACCTAAATGTTTTAAGAAAGTTAATGAATTTGTGTTGGGCCACATTCAAAACAATCCTGGGCCACGGGTTGGACAAGCTTAGTCTAAAGGAATAAGCCATACTTTAACAATCCATTCTCATACTAGACTTTTAGATATTTTTCAGGAAATTTTGAAAATTACATATGTGCATTTGGCTTTAAAAAAATTTTTTTATTTTTGGAGAGTCAGGGTCTTGCTGTGTTACCTAGGCTGAAATGCAGTAGCAAGATCATGGCTCGCTGCAGCCTCAACCTCCCAGACTCAGATGCTTCTCGTGGTTCAGCCTCCCAAGTAGCTGGGACTACAGGCACGTGCCATCATACCTGGCGATTTTTTTATAGAGACGGGGGTCTCCCTGTGTTACCTAGGTTAGTCTTGAATTCTTGTCCTCAAGTGATCTTTCCTTCTCCTCAACTTCCCAAAGTGCTAGGATTATAGGCATGAGCCACAATGCCTGGCCTATTTTGGCATTTTGACTTTGATATTCTGAATTATTATTATTATTTTTTGAGACAGGTCTCTCTGTTACCCAGGCTGGAGTGCAGTGGCGCAATCTTGGCTCACTGCAACCTCCGCCTCCGGGGTTCAACTGATTCTTCTGCCTCAGCCTCCCGAATAGCTGGGACTACAGATGCCTGCCACTATGCCCAGCTAATTTTTGTATTTTTTAGAAGAGTCAGGGGTTTTGCCATGTTGGCCAGGCTCATCTTGAACTCCTGACCTCAAGTGATCTGCCTGCCTCGGCCTCCCAGAGTGCTGGGATTACAGGTGTGAGCCACTGCATCTGGCCTGAATTATTTATTCAAGATAATATTGCTAGATGTAGGATTTTTATTAATTTGTTATTATTAAATTTTTTAATATGTATAGTAGAGATGGCGGTCTTACTATGTTGCCCAGGCTGGTCTTGAACTCCTGCGTTCAAGTGATTCTCCTGCTTCTGCCTTCCAAAATGCTGGGATTTCAGGTGTGAGCCATGGCACCTGGCCCACTCTCTTATGATTAAAAATTAAATCATTTGATTAACGCATTGTAGGGCCATGAGGAGGAAGCAGCTGGAAATGCTATTGTATTATCTTTTACTCTTTTTTTTTCTTCCCCTGTGGGAGGATGGAACAAAATGACTTGTCATCCATATATTCTGGATGGTTGAAAGAAATATTCTGTATCAATCATGTTCAATCATGACTATTTACCAGGGTTTTCAGATATTTTGGAGCACCTAATAGTAATCGTTAGTCCTAAAACTAGTGTGAAAATTAACTGGAAGGAGGGAATGGACCATCTGTAGGTACAGTCTAAAGTAGGGTTTTTGAACTTAAGTGTACAGGAAAGTCAAACCAGAGTAGTCTAAAAAATGAAGGTTGGTAGTCTTTAGTACTCCAGGAATTTATTTTTCAGTCACCTTAAAAAAAAAAAAAAAAGACAGCTTTACTGAGATTTAATATTCCTAGGATTTTTGGATCCCCAAAATAATGCATTTTAAAAGTTACCCTGCATTGTTCGTCTTCTTTTTTTTTTTTTAAATAGACATGGGGTTTCAGCATGTTGCTCAGGTTGGTCTTGAACTCCTGAGCTCAATTGATCCTCCCGCCTTGGCCTCCCACAGTGCTGGAATTATAGGTGTACTACGCCCAGCCTTTTTTCTCATTTTTTTAATTGGATTATGGTTTTTTCTTATTAGTTTGTAGTAGTTCTTTACGTAATTTGGAGATGACTTCTTTGTCAAATATGTGTATTTCAGATATCTGGGCTTTTTACTTTTAATGGTGTCTTATTGTGACTAGAATATAAAGACCAATTTATTAATTTTCTTTTTATGGTTAGAACTTTTGTGCCCTTTTAAAACAAATCTCTTGCACCACATTTTGATAAATGCTGAGATAAGAACCACTTGCTGGTTGGCGAGGAACTGGGGGAAATAGAAGCTTTCTGAGGAGTCCCTCCAAAATCTTTCCCAGCAGCCCTAGACTTTCCAGGAATCCCCCAGTTGGTCTCTTTTTATAGTATTAAAATTTGAGCTTTGTTAATTTTATGTCCCCAACTAATGTTAAACATACAGTTGTCTGTCTACTGCAGTGAAAACAATGGGCTGTAGCTAAGTTACTTCAGTGTTACTCTGGCTTGGAGCAGGGGCCCCCCAACCCCCAGCCCAGGGACTGGTGTGGGTCCGTGGCCTGTTGGGAACTGGGCTGCACAGCAGGAGGTGAGCAGTGGGCAGGCGATTGGGCATTACCGTCTGAGGTCTGCCTCCTGTCAGATGTGCCTTGGTGTTAGCTTCTCATAGGAGCTCAAACCCTATTGTGAACTGCACATGCAAGCTTGTGCACTCTTTGTGAGATTCTCCCTGGTACCAAAAAGGTTGGGGACTGCTGGCTTAGAGTACAGTGTTTCTCCAGTTTTTCTGCAGAAGTATCCTAACCACAGGGGAGAATGAGTGCATGACTCCAGGGGCATCTGGAATCTGTTTGTTGGTTTGTTTGTTTGAGACCGAGTCTCGCTCTGTTGCCCAGGCTGGAGTACTCTAGCATCATCTCGGCTCAACTGCAACCTCCACCTCCTGGGTTCAAACAAGTCTCCTGCCTCAGTCTCCCAAGTAGCTGGAACTACAGGTGGGCACCACCATGCCCAACTAATTTTTGTATTTCTAGTAGAGACGAGGGTTTCATCATGTTGACTAGGATGGCCTCCATCTCTTGACCTCATGATCTGCCTGCCTCGGCCTCCCAAAGTGCTGGGATTACAGGCGTGTAGTGGAGACACAGTTTCACCATAGTGGCCAGGCCAGTCTCGAACTCCTGACCTCAAGTGATCTGCCCACCTTGGCCTCCCAAAGTGCTGGGATTACAGGCATGAGCCACCGTGCCTGGCTGGCATCTGGAATCTTGACAAGGCCTGAAGCAAGCCACTGAAAGCAGGGAATTTTTCTTTGACATCTTCTATCTTAAGATATCTTAAAAGTGTGTGCCAGTTTTTAGGGAGATTGTTTTCATTTAAAATAACATTTTAATGATTCCAGCTTTTGCTCCTAAATTTAGAGTGAAATTGGGGGAGGCGTCAGAAGGCTGTATCATTATGCTTGTTCAACAGCCCAAAATAATAATATGTTCGGGTGTAGGATCTTTTGTCTTCATTAATCTATGTGCGTTGCCATTTTAGGGTGTTTAAGAGACTTTTACAATAATTATGTTGAATATCCCTTATTTGAAATTCTGGGACCAGAAATGTTTAGGATTTTGGATATTTTGAGGTTTTGTAATATCTGCATTATGTTCTTACCGATTGAGCATCTCAAATCAAAAAATCAGAAATTGGAAAACTCCATGAGCATTTCCTTTGAGTGTCATGTTGTTGCTCAGAAAGTTTTGGATTTTGGAGGGTTTTGGATTTTCGGATTAAGGGTCTGCAACCTGTACTGGCAGAGTCAAAACAAGATTTCGGGTCTCATTGCTCCTCCCTGTATACTTGCTGGTCTCATAGTACTAATGTGAGATCATGGGATTATACCTTGAAACGACAGAAAAGAGTTGGATAAATTCAGACCAGCTTGAAAAAATAAAAACGAGTTACTGAACCAAGAATTTTGAAGAATTTCTGGAAAATAAAAAAGCAGTTAGATGCCCTAACTTTAGAAATTAAATGTAAGTGTCGGGCGCAGTGGCTCACGCCTGTAATCCCAGCACTTTGGGAGGCCGAGATGGGGAGATCACAAGGTCAGGAGTTTGAGACCAGCCTGGCCAACATGGTGAAACCCCGTCTCTACTAAAAATAGAAAAATTAACCGAGTGTGGTGTTGGGTGCCTGTAATCCCAGCTACTGGGGAGGCTGAGGCAGGAGAATTGCTTGAACCTAGGAGGCAGAGGTTGCAGTGAGCTGAGATTGGGCCACTGTACTCCAGCCTGGGTGACAGAGCAAGACTCTGTCTTGCGGGGGGGAAAAAAAAGAAGTTAAATGTAAGTTTAATTTGCTCTTAGGTACTGGGGGAGTGTTAAAGATCTTATGGGGAATACTAATGCTCCTTTTCCTGTTGATTTATGTATTTAATAATAAAATGACCCTCCTCAAAGGGTTTTATGATTTTAAGTATACAGTAATTTGTTTGGATCATTTACTTCTGAATTATTAAATATACTCTGATTTGTTGTTCTTGGGTTTTGGGACACTTTTCTCTTTTCTTCCCTTTTTTTTTTTTTGAGATGGAGTTTCGCTCTTGTTGCCCAGGCTGGAGTGCAATGGTGTGATCTCAGCTCACCGCAACCTCTACCTTCCAGGTTCAGGCGATTCTCCTGCCTCAGCTTCCCTAGTAGCTGGGATTATAGGCATGTGCCACCATGCCAGGCTAATTTTGTATTTTTAGTAGAGACGGAGTTTCTCCATGTTGGTCAGGCTGGTCTCAAACTCCTGACCTCAGGTGATCTGCCTGCCTCGGCCTCCCAGAGTGCTGGAATTACAGGCATGAGCCACCGTGCCTGGCCATTGGGACACCTTTTTCTTAAATTTGCTTAAAGTTAATGCTTTTGATTACATTGTTTATAGTTAGACACTTAAAATGTAATTTTGGATAAAATATTTATTTTTGGTAGTAACCTCATTGTATTGTAATTATAAGTTAACTGTTAGAAACAAATAGTACAAGTTATGTAACTTGTTTACAATAAGAGAGCAGTGTTTTAATTGATCATTAGATGTTGATGATAACTCAGTTACCATTGGTTATTAAGATACTTATTTGGTAATCTCTTTCTTTTTTTTTCTTTTTTTTTGAAGACAAGGTCTCACTCTGTCGCCTAGGCTAGATGGAGCACAGTTGCGCCATCACAGCTCACTGCCGGCTTGACTTCCTGGGCTCCAGTGATCCTTCCACCTCAGCCCTCCCCCAACCCGAGTAACTGGGACCACAGGCGCACGCCATCATGCCTGGCTAATATTTTGTATTTGTTGTGGAGATTGGGTTTTGCCATGTTGCCCAGGCTGGTCTTGAACTCCAGGGTTCAAGCGATCCTTCCACTTTAGCCTCTCAAAGTGCTGGGATTACAGGCATGAGCTGCTTTGCCTGGCCTGGTAATCTCTTGATTAAAGTACAGAATAATTCTTTACCGCATACTAGTGAGAATAGATATAAAATACTTAACCATCAAAGACATTTGAAATTGTTACCACACCTGTTTTAAAAAATTGTCATTAAAAATAAATATCAAGTTTATCTTAATTAAGTGTACAATGCAGTGTTGTTAACCATATATACATTGTTGTACAATTTTTTTATTTTACGTGACTGAAACTATACCCATTGAATAACAGCTCTCCATTTCCCCCTCCTCCCAACCCCTGGCAGCAACCATTCTACTTTCTGTTTCTATGAGTTTGATTACTTTAGATACCTACACGGTATTTGTCTTTTGTGACTGGCTTATTTCACTTATGGTTCATCCATGTTGTAGCTTATGCCTGGATTTCCTTCTTTTTTAAGACTGAATCATCCTCATCCACTGGTTCTAGCTGAAGTATGATGGGATCATTCTTCCTGGCAAATAAATTCCCGTTTCTATCCAGAAAACCAATAAAAAATTTTCCATGAAATGTTAAAAAAAAAAAAAAAAAAGACAATCCATTGTATTGCATATGCCACATTTTCCTTATCCATTCATCCTTCTGTGGCCATTCAGGTTGCATCTACATCTTGGCTTCTATGGATAATGCTGCATTGAACATGGGTGTATCATTATACCTATTTTTAAAGGGTATATCTGTTTTTCTCTTGCAGATATATTCGACTTTATGGGAGAAAATTTAGCAAAGAAGATCATGTTCTTTTTATTAAGTTATTGTATGAGCTGGTATCAATTCCAAAACTGGAAATCAGCATGATGCAGGGATTTGCCCGCCTTTTGATCAACTTGTTAAAGTAAGTCTGTTTCCAGTGGTTTCCGTTAAGGTTTGTTTGTTTCTTCAGGGTTTTAGGGAATGAGGACTAAGTCCTTTTGGTAAGAAGACCAAGTCTCAAGTTGTCAATTTGGAAATTGATTGCAAAAAACATTATCTTTAGTTTCATCAAATGTGTTAATTAACCTTTTAGTTAAAATTACATCTCTTCCATTATGTGGTCTTTTCTCTAGCACCCATTGAATTTCCCCTTTCATAGGTTGTTAAGTCCCTCGAGAAAACAAGACAAATATTATAGATTCTTTTGCTTACCCTGAAGCATCCAGCTCAATGCTGAAAACAAATATTCCATAGTGTGGGAAAACATGAAATTCATCTACAGTGATGGTGACACAAATTTAAATGCCCTCTTTTATCTGGAACTCTTTGAGGTTTGAGCAGCAGCAAGAATTGGGTGCATTATTCTTATGTTCTGCTAGTGAGTGGCCGTGGATGGGGAAAAGCAAAACCCACTGTGATGAGCAGCAATATTTAACTGTCCCTGTGTAGTATTTGTGGTATACACACATCTGTGCACACATGCACATGTAGGTATTTGTTTTATTTTACTTTTTAGGAAAAAGGAACTTCTTTCAAGAGATGATTTGGAGTTACCCTGGAGACCACTTTATGATATGGTAGAAAGAATATTATATTCCAAGACAGAGCACCTAGGATTAAATTGGTTTCCTAAGTAAGTGTTTCCATTTAAAATACTTATTTGGGAGTACTTGGGGTCTTTTAGGGAGTGATCATGATTGAAAAATACTGGGTTGTTTGAAAGAAACAAGCAGATATTTTAATGTGCATATTTCTATGTAATTTGACTCCTGAAGCAATTCATTGCCCTCTATAAACTGTATTCTGAAGCTGCATCTCTCTTGCAGATCATTGACTTCTTCCATCTACAGCCTGCCTCTTGGAGACCTAATTTTTGGTTTTATATTTTATTCTGAGTTTATATAATAAAATAGCATCTGCCTTTTTTTGGTTAATAGTGATTTCATACTTGACTGATAGGTATCATTTCTATCCAATTGTAGTCTAGCTTTAAATTTTCTCAGTTTTAGCATGTTTGGCTTATCATTCTTCTTTTTTCTGAGACAGGGTCTCCCTCTGTTGCTCAGGCTGGAGTGCAGTGGCACAATCTCAGCCCACTGCAACCTCCGCCTCCCAGGTTTAAGTGATTCTCGTGCCTCAACCTCAGGAGCAGCTGGGATTACAGGCGCGCACCACCATTCCCAGCTAATGTTTGTATTTTTAGTAGAGATGGGGTTTTGCCATTTTGGCCACTCTGGTCTTAAACTCCTGACCTCAGGTGATATGCCTCTCTTGGCCTCCCAAAGTCTTGGGATTACAGGCATGAGCCACCATGCCCGGCCTCTTCAGTGTTTTTTTTGTTTGTTTGTTTGTTTGTTTTGTTTTGTTTTGAGACGGAGGCTCGCTCTATTGCCCAGGCTGGAGTGCAATGGCGTCATCTCAGCTCACTGCAAGCTCCGCCTCCCGGGTTCATGCCATTCTCCTACCTCAGCCTCCCCAGCAGCTAAGACTACAGGAGCCCACCACCACGCCCAGCTAATTGTTTTTGTATTTTTAGTAGAGAGGGGTTTGACCGTGTTAGCCAGGATGGTCTCAATCTCCTGACCTCGTGATCCGCCCACCTCGGCCACCCAAAGTGCTGGGATTTCAGGCATGAGCCACTGCGCCCTACCGCCTATTCAGGTTTTAATAGCAAGCTGTTTTTTCTCATTGTCTAGAGTCATTTGTCATATATACTCATTTCTTTTTCTTTTTCTTTTATTTTTTGAGACAGAGTCTCGCTCTGTCGCCCAGGCTGGAGTGCAGTGCCGTGATCTCGGCTCACTGCAAGCTCCGCCTCCCACGTTCACGCCATTCTGCTGCCTCAGCCTCCCGCACAGCTGGGACTACAGGCATCCGCTACCACGCCCGGCTAATTTTTTTGTATTTTTAGTAGAGACAGGGTTTCACCATGTTAGCCAAGATGGTGTCGATCTCCTGACCTTGTGATCCGCCCGCCTCGGCCTCCCAAAGCGCTGGGTTTATAGGCGTGAGCCACCGCGCCTGGCCTGTGTACTTATTTCTTGAAGAGCACCATTCTCTATGCCTGTATTAATTTCCTTTTTCTTTTTTATAAATTAAGTCTTTAAAGACTTCTGCGGTTTTCTCTCTCAGTCTTAGGCGTCTCTACATTATTTCATTATTTCTTGTTAAATTCATGTAATCTATGATTAGCCCTCAGCCTTTACTTAGGTCAACAGTCTTTGTCCCTTACCATAGAATTTTTTGAAAATGAGTGCAGATGGCAAATGTGAAATGGTGTAAATGGAGGAGGTAAAACATGATCTTCAATTAGGTCCTAATTGGTTTTTGGACAGTTTGGGACAAGTAAAGTGGTTAGAAGTCATTTATTTCTTGCAAGTTTCATGTGTTAAAACAAGGAAACTCATTTCAACCATAAAAATGCAAATTTTATCATGAAATAGAGTAGTACATTGTGCAAGTATGTTTTTACCAGTATTTGTTATGTTTTCTTCCCTGCCTCCCTTCCTCTCTCCATTCCTTCCTTCCTTCCTTTTTCAGGGTTGCTCTGTTGCCCAGGCTGGAGTGCAGTGGCAAGATCTTGCATCACCACAGCCTTGACCTCCTAGGCTCAAGCAGTCTTCCCGCCTCAGCCTCCTGAGAAGCTGGGACCACAGGCATGTGCCACCATGCCCGGCTAATTTTTAAAACTTTTTATTTGTAGAAACGGGGTCTCACTGTGTTGCCCAGGTTAGTCTTGAACTCCTGGGCTCAGGAGATCCTCCCGCCTTGGCCTCCCAAAGTGCTGGGATTACAGGCTTGAGCCACTACACCCAGCCCCATTATTTATTAAGAAAACTCAGAATTGAATACAAAAGCTTTGTTTGTAAAGATTCCTTTTGGGTGTTATTTTTGCCACAGGGACCGTGATCTAGACTGGTTTGACTGAGTCTTCTTTAAATGAGAGGTCAGGGAATTTCTTACTGGCTTCACCATTTCAGATGAGATTGGGCACATTCAGGGTGTTAATGCCCATAGACAGGCCTCACCATTTCATAGATCTCAGGGACCTTTGAACTGTGTTCAGATCAGTTATCCTTCTGAGATTTTTCTTGCTGATAATTTTGGCTGCTTCTGAAAGTATTTTGTAAATGAAAGGAGGAGATAAGGCAGTTTCTTCAGTGATACCCTGTTCTTTAGTATGCCCTCTTATTCGCTGCTTTATAACCAAGCGTCCTACTTTCCTGCCTTAAAGGTCTACCTTTGCAAAGGCACATGCTGCTTTTAAAGTCCTGTGTGGTCATTAATAAATATCCATGGCTTTCCTCTTCAGTGATAAGAGCTGTTTGTCTGGAAATTTTCTATTAATATTGGTCAGTCAGTGCTTATTGATTATGTTTACCATGTCTCTTCCTAAAGTGTCACATCATCCTTGTCCTTAAAAGTTTTACCATGACTATTCTTGATCTTTTGAAGACACGTTGTGACTGAAACACGGCACTGACTCTCAACTCTTAACAGACTCAGCATTTCATTTTGTATTTGTAATTATTCTAAAATAAAATTTATAAATCATATAACCTACCTGTACTCATTACCTACACTGTGACAATTTTGAGTTTTTTCATCTTAGATATATTCTGCCACATTTTGAAACAGTTTTGTCGGCTGACTACATGTGTTCATACTATTTTTAGAATGCTATTTTTATAATCAAAAGTGAAAGATTGCTTAATTTGTTAACTGTCTTTCAAATTTTAAACTTATGTGCCTTATGTTTTTGTCCTTATTGAAATTGCTGCTTAGGGTGGTGGCATGTATTTCAACATGATTTTAAAAGCTAGTTCTATTGTTTGAAGCAAAGATTATCAACTTCCCTCTCTTCCCTTCCTCTTTACCTTTTCCATCCTCTCTCCATCCCTTTTTGTATCCTTGTTTCCCTCTTTTCTTTTCTTCCTTACTTCCTCCTTCTAGCTTTCTGTCTGTCTTTTTGCCTCTAGGGCAAAAGACCCTTTTTAGTCTCTTTATCCCCATCTCAGTCTGCTTTTTACTGGAGAAAGAATTGGTAGTGTTTTTTATGCAATAGAAGAAGTAAAATTGGAAAAGAGATGAGTGTGAACTAATTGTTAGTGATATAAGAATTATTATTTACTTTATAAATGAAGCTTTTGAATCTTATGGACATGGTTTTATTTTATTTTATTTTATTTTATTTTATTTATTTATTTTTTTTGAGACGGAGTCTTGCTCTGTTGCCCAGGCTGGAGTGCTGTGGCCGGATCTCAGCTCACTGCAAGCTCCACCTCCCAGGTTCCCGCCATTCTCCTGCCTCAGCCTCCCGAGTAGCTGGGACTACAGGCGCCCGCCACCTCGCCCGGCTAGTTTTTTGTATTTTTTAGTAGAGACGGGGTTTCACCGTGTTAGCCAGGATGGTCTCGATCTCCTGACCTCGTGATCCGCCCGTCTCGGCCTCCCAAAGTGCTGAGATTACAGGCTTGAGCCACCGTGCCCGGCCCGGTTTTATTTTATAAAACAATATCCCATACACTTACTTTGACTAGCATATTGCAAGTTATCTCATAGGCAACACACTAATGGTGTTGCTTCTCACAAAATGTGGGAGAATTATGCATAGATCGCTTTTACAAATGGGCACAAACAATTCATATTTCAATTGCTATGTGTATACATTTATTTAGTATTATTACCACTAATTTGGTTTTTGTGGGTGGTTATAAAGGTTTTCATATTTGCATCATGAGTAGCTTGGGCCTACATAACTTGTTTACTACTTTTTAAAATTTATTTTTAAAAGTATCTATTCTCTTTTACATGTATTGTTCTAAGGGTATCATATAGTATTATATTTTCATTTTTTTTATATTAATCTGCCTCTGGAGAAATTTGATATTTTCTTTTTCTGGTATTTGTTTATGGCATTTGTTTCTCTGTTGAGTCATTAAAGAGCTATTTGAATTGGTGCTCTTTAAGATACAGTTAAATCCTTTGTCCTCAGCTCCCCACACTCACCGCATGGAAACGACATTTTCCAGACCTCTGTTTGGGGTTTCTTGGCACATGTGGCCATACTTAGGAGTTTAAATTACTACCAGCAGCTCATGGATGATCTCTAGCTACAAAATTTAATATGATAATCAAATGATGAGAAGAATTTCTCCTAAAACCTGTTGAAATTTAAAAGATTTTATGGTTGTAAACCATGATTATTAATACGGTATTTACAATTATTTTTTAATGTATTTGAAGACCATCCTATTTATTTTTAAAAATATTCTTTTATTTGGAAATTTAAAATTTTAGCAAAATTCGGCCGGGTATGGTGGCTCACGCCTGTAATCCTAGCACTTTGGGAGGCTGAGGTAGATGGATCACCTGAGGTCGGGAGTTCAAGACCAGCCTGGCCAACATGGTGAAACCCCATCTCTACTAAAAATACAAAAATTAGCCTAGTGTGATGGCGCATGCCTGTAATCCCAGCTACCCACGAGGCTGAGGCGGGAGAATCGCTGGAACCCGGGAGGCAGAGGCTGCGTTGAGCTAAGATCATCCCACTGTACTCCAGCCTGGGCGATAGAGCCAGACTCCCATCTCAAAAAAAAATTTTTTTTACCAGATTTTATTAATGTTTTGGATAGTGTTTCTCACAAAAGTTGTTTCTGTGCTACAATGTTCTTTCTTTAAAAACTGATCTTTTAAAAGCAAATTTAAAAAATACTTAGTTCAAGTTCAAGTTGATCAGGCTTATTGTCATTTAAAACAATTATGCATGCTCTTTTTATGGAGTGGTAAGAGTTATTACAATTTCTTAACACTTACCATAAAGGTATACTTTTTAAAAGTAATTTTAATGAAAAGTCAATGCTAATGCACATCAGTAAGGACAATGTTGTACTTATTATTTATACTTTTTTTTTTTTTGAGATGGAGTTTTTTTTTGCTCTTGTTGCCCAGGCTGGAGTGCAGTGGCACAATCTGGGCTCACTGCAACCTCTGCCTCCCAGGTTCAAGCGATTTTCCTGCCTCAGCCTCCTGAGTAGCTGGGATTACAGGTGTGCACCACCAAATCCAGCTAATTTTTTGTATTTGTAGTAGAGATGGGGTTTCATCATGTTGGCCAGGCTGGTCTTGAACACCTGACCACAGGTGTGAGCCACCGCACCTGGCCTATTTATACCTTTCTTTATGGTGAAATTATCTTGGCCCTAATTTTGAGTGAAGTGGCTATGAAAAATGACTACTTACTAGTTTAACTGAGCAATATTAGATTTTGAAGATTAGATATGAGATGGATAATGTCTAACTTACAGTGGATTTGTTTGGAAATAGAGAAGGCAAGTAAAACTAGATGAGCGTTTGGCACAGGTTTAAGAAAAACAAATACTGTATAAGCAGTTACCATTAAATTATGAAGGGATGAAGTCAGATATACAGAATAGCCCATCGTTACAGTTAACCAGTTCATTTATGAAAAAGCAAATATTATTCTGAAGTTAAATTTTAGTTAAAGAACTGTCAAGTGAAGCTGCAAGTACTTCTGGCTATGAGCAGTCTAGTTTACTCTCATCTTCAGTATTTCATTTGCTATACTTTTCCCTGGTTTAGAAGTGAATATTGTCCTGATAAGGCCAAGGAGGCAGGAGGCATAAACCTCCAAGTTTATATGAGTTCACTGTCTCAGTAACTGGAGGCTAAGACTATTGGTTTTCCTCAGGCTTATCTGCTAATATTTAACATTTACTTTGTTAATGGCATCATAAGGAAATCAAGGTCCAGAGAGGAAAATTCACACAGAATCATTGGTTGAAACTGGAACAAGAGCTTAAGAACTGGGACAAGGACTCACTTTCTACCCTTAATAATAGGGTGGCAGTTGGGGAGGAGTTTCCTATTTTGTTGTGATTTCCTTAAGTC
Source organism: Theropithecus gelada (assembly GCF_003255815.1). Lineage (NCBI taxonomy): Eukaryota > Metazoa > Chordata > Mammalia > Primates > Cercopithecidae > Theropithecus > Theropithecus gelada. The sequence continues at coordinate 74,624,259 of NC_037681.1, read as the reverse complement.
ATAAATTAGTAGCTACTCAGAGGCAGTAGAATCAATGTAAGAGCAAAATAAGCACAAAATTTTTATTTTTAAGGAAATTGAGGATACAATTTATTATGGCTAAGTATGAAATAATAGATAACATTTATTATCCTTAATTCTGGGCCATATACCTGCATTCTATACATTATCTCATTTATTTTTGTAACAGCTTTATGAGAGGTAGGTATTATTGCTCATATTGATGAGAAAACAGCTATAATACAACTAGGAAGTAGCAGAACTGATACTCAAATTCAGATCCGTCTGACTCTAAGCCCAAACTGTAAACCATTATATGCTCTACTGTGGCTTTCTTTTTCAACCTAACATACATTTTTCAACCTAACGTATCTTTTTAAAGAGGAAAGGGTATAAGAAAACCCATCCAAAGCTTAGTCACTCTGTAGATCCCTTTTGATTTAAAAAAAAAAAAAAAAGTGTTTTGAATTGTTATCACTTTAATATTATACATTTCCAACAGTTGGAAAGTATTTAGTGATTATTCACTCCCTCTAAAAATTAGTGAAATGTAGTCTAGTAGCATCTAGCCTTAACCTTTTATTTTATTTTTAAACAGAAACATTGTTCCTTTCATCTTGAGAGATTACAAGAATCACAAAAGGTCACTATACAGATATCACAGGTTAGAGAGATTGTACCCTTTTCTGGATAAACATCATAAATCCAATGGTACAGGCCTTATGTATAAGAAGGGGTTGAAATTGACTTTATTTCGAGTAACTAAATTGCATTCCCACATACCCTAATCCTCTAATAAGTGAAGTGACTCTATCAAGTGTTATAATTAACTTCCTATTCTTCTGAAGTGTGAAGGGAACTGGAGAAAACATGTAGCTTTGCAGCCTTTTATGACTTGCTTTCTAGAATCATTTATGACATTATGCAAAAGTATGTTGGTATAGCAAAGGTCCTAAGTGAAAACAGCAGGTTTTCTGTGTAGCGCAGAACCAATAAAATAAATGTAATGTTAATGAGAACACGAACATTAGGACTGATAGAATTGTGGATCTTATGCTCATTTTCATGGATAAACAGTTTACAATTTTAGAATTACCTTTTAAAAATCTGCATTTAAATTGAGCAATTTAGTTTAAAACTAGATGACTCTTTAAACCTTAGCTGTTAATTCTATACTTTGTTGCTAAATGGGATTCTTCGATCTAAACTAAAAGAAGACCCAAGATCTGTCCTTTTTGTTACTCTGATATAAAATGTTTATTATTATAAATCAATAGACAGAAAAGTATAAATATATGTGAGCAGATGGCCTTTTTATAAGCACTTTGGAAATGCCCAGAAATAAAAATCACAGCCGTGGTCTTCAGGGAGCTTTAAACATAGTTGGATAGAAGTTTGCCCTGTTTTTTTTTTTTTGCTGGGCAAACTTAAATGTTCTCTGAACTGTGTTTTTGAATTGCTTAGCCTTTTTATAAGAAAAAGAAGAACCTCCCTCTCATGACCAGAGACAGTGCTTATTGATGGCCCGTTGGCCATGTATTTTTTTTTTTTTAATTTTAGAAGTCATCTCGTGAGTTGTAACCTAGTTGCCTCTTCAGTTAATTTTTCTCTGAGTAGTTTTGAAATTAAAGAGGATTTCTACTGCTCCAAGTAATGAGATTATAGTTTTCCTTTCTTGGTTATATAATATATTGATTATTTTTGATGAGTTTGCTTTCTGTGACTCCTTGGAATTTCTTTGCAGATTAGTTCCTAAACTGTCAGAGAAGTTGGGTAGACTTCTGGACTTAAGAATTTCAGAAAGCTTAATAAGAAAGTATCAGGTGGAGACATTGCCTGAAAGTTACTCCTTTCCCATATATGTATATATACATTTTTTTGAGATTTGGGAATTTTATTTTTACTTGTACATATCATACTGTAAGTAGTCACACATGTATTTTTAAATTCCAGCTCAAAAATACCTAGTGCTCCATTGTTTGTATTGTTTGTTTGCATTTGACTGCTTGACTATGATCTAGTAAATATTTAAATATTCCATTCTGGTCATGTGTTTAAACCAGTACACGTTGGCCTTTTTATTAAAAAAGAAATGTTGATTATAAATTCATACATACATTTTTATGTTGGTCTCCTGTATTCATTTGAGGCAACTACACGTTGTAAAGTAAGTTATAATTTTTAATGTTACTGGACTAACTTTATAAGTATCTGCTCAAAGAGATGCTATTGTTCTTTTTGATAATTGTTGCTGGCCGTGAAGTGCCTTGGAGGGTTATCGAACTCATGAATTGGTTGTGAAAGCTAATTTCTGATGGAAACACCCAGATTTTGGTCTGTCTGCTGCTTGTGTTTTGATGTAAAAGTATTTTAGTAAAAATTATTTGAAGTGTTAAGCCACTGTGTTGATAAGTATGTTGTATGGTCATTGCTGCCTACCTTGTAAAGACTGAAAACAATTTGTTCTTTTCCCAGTGTAACATTTTTTCCCTTTAGTTCATACCAGAGACAACGAAATGAGGGCAAAGGAAAGAGTAGATTAGGGAGTTTAAGTAGTGAATCCTTGCAGGTGTGTCTGTATGAAAGGGAAGGCTTAGTTATTACATATAAACAAATAATATCTGAATGTATGAGCTTATCTCAGAGGTATTTATTAATTGAATTAGATGTGTTCTTAAAATATACCAATCTAATTATCAAATGGCTTTCCCCCCCCAGTTCTGTAGAAAATATTCTCAAAACACTCGTGAAAAGCTGCCGACCGTAAGTAGCTTCTCAATTTATAAAGCCTCTTGTTGTTTCTGTGGGCTTTTCCACATCTTTAGTATGGTTTGAAGAGGAAATGAAAAGTATAAATCGTTCCTGACATTGTGATGTTAGTCACTGAGCACAACATACCATTTCCAGTTTGTGAACTGAACTTCTCAGATTTCATTTAGAAATTTTAAAGTCATCCATTGTAAAGTAAGAATACCGTATTTTACATAAAATCATCTTTATTTGGAAGCATTTCCTAGAGTATTGTTGTTATTCAGATAAAAAATGAGTAATGCCAATAAGGTGGTTCATAACTTTTTTTGTCAACTATGTTCTGTAGAATATTTAAATATCCCATATTCTTTTCTTTTTATTTCAATATTTTTTGTAGAGAGTGGGACCTTGCTGTGTTGCCCAGGCTGGTCTTGAACCCCTGGCCTCAAGGAGTCCTCCCACCTTGGCATCCCAAAACATTGGGATTATAGGCGTGAGCCACCACTCCCTGCCAGTTATCCTATATTCATATGATTAAAGATAAATGTGAATAAAATTTAATTTTAATTTTTTTGGTTATCTTTAATTTTTTTTTTTTTTTTTTGAGACGGAGTCTCGCTCTGTCGCCCAGGCTGGAGTGCAGTGGCGCGATCTGGGGTCACTGCAAGCTCCGCCTCCCAGGTTCACACCATTCTCCTCCTGCCCCAGTCTCCTGAGTAGCTGGGACTACAGGCGCCCGCCACCTCGCCCGGCTAATTTTTTGTATTTTTAGTAGAGACGGGGTTTCACCGTGTTAACCAGGATGGTCTCGATCTCCTGACCTCGTGATCCACCTGCCTCAGCCTCCCAAAGTGCTGGGATTACAGGCGTGAGCCACCGCGCCTGGCCGATTATCTTTAATTTTAATTAAAGCTCAATTTTATGTACTTGAACTTTTTTTTGTTGTTATCAAGTTATTCTAAGACTGTTTAGATGGTATGGAATCAGTGAATCCTTTTTGATGAAAAGCCATGTATTATATGCTTGTAATATTCATCTTAAATACATATTTAATAAACCAGATATTTATTGCTGACCTTCTGTATTACTCAATGTTGGGCAAATGTATTTGCGGAATATGAGATATCTGTCTCTCAAGCGACGTAAGATTCACCCTGAGTCATAAGCACCAATGAACAGTGTCATTTTATGCGATGCAGTTACCCTCTTGGCCTGTGTTTCCTCACTGGAAACTAGATTATCACTTCAGTACTTACTGGCTCATAGGTAATTCATAGAACTCCAAGTTTTCATTTTGGATTACAGTGTTAACAGTTAACTCAGAAAACTTATTAAGGGGAATTGATCCTTGATATGTGAGATCTTTGAAGGTGGAGCATAGTTTGTTTTTGGTTTTTTTAAAATTCCAATCTGTTACACAAGGACCTGACACATAAATGCTTTGTGAACTCAACAGAAGTATTCTTAGAAATATAATCTTATTTTTCACATAGAAGATTGCAGTATTATTTTAATTAACACAAGTATATGAAGATACAATAGGATTAATAATACGATGTGTGGGCCAAGCCTGTAAGTCTGTTTGAAAAAGTTTTCCAACTTATTTGGAGAGAATCAGAATTTTTCATATGCTGTTTGTATTTTAAAGCTCTTAAGGCTGGATGCGGTGGTGCTCTCCTGTAGTACCAGCTACTTGGGAGGCTGAGGTGGGAGGATCACTTCAGTTTAAGAGTTTGGGTCCAGCCTAGGCAACATAGTAAGACTCTGTCTTTAGAAAAAAGAACAATGCCTGTTAAGATGTATTTAGCCGTTATACATGTATCCTCTTTATTTACCTTTGTTTTCTGTATATACGCACACTTTGGATTTTAATTTTGTAAATCTACTCCAGGGTCACTCCTGCCCATTTCCTACAGTTATGGAATATCACAGCCTGTAGACCAGATCATCTAGTCCTCTTGTATAGGGGAGGACTCTGTGTTCCAAGGAAGGTCAATGGTCTATTCAACATGCCTAGAGATTGCTGGACTGATGTTCTCTTTCTCATCTACTGGTAATCCTTTTCCTATTTAGACTAGATTCTTTATGACAGGATTTTTTTTCAATTGCTGTTACATAGCACAAAGGAAGTAAAACAAAAACCCTGTTTACTTTTGTAGGTTACTTGAGTGACTCATATTTTATCTGAGTTTTGTCAACTTTATAGTGTTTAGAAAAATTCCCTTAGACAAGAGGAGAATTTACTTTATGCCAAGTATAATGGGGAATTTTATTTTATTTTATTTTATTTTTTATTTTTTTTGAGACGTGTCTCACTCTTGCCCAGGCTGGAGCGCAATGGTGCAGTCTTGGCTCACTGCAGCCTCCATCTCCTGGGCTCTAGTGATCTCCCAACCCCAGTTTTCTGAGTAGCTGGGACTACAGGTGTGTGCTGCCATCATGTCTGGCTAATTTTTTGTAAAGACTTGAGTTTTGCCATTTTGCCCAAGCCGGTCTTGAACTCCTGGGCTCAAGTGATCCATCGACCTTGGCTTCCCAAAGTTCTGGAACTACAGGCATGAACACCTCGCCCAAATGGGGAATTTATTTTAGTATTGTGAAAATGTGTGTTAGTTTGGACATTTGTATACTGTGTTACATCCTATGATATATATTCTCCTCCCCCGGCCTTTTGGTAAGTTATATATATTGCTGTTGTAGAGCTTTTAGCCAATAATCAGATACATGAAAACCTTCTTTTTTTCTTAGATATTTTCCAGCAGATGCCACAGCTGAGATGCTAGAAGAATGGCGACCTTTAATGTGCCCTTTTGATGTAACCATGCAAAAGGCCATCACTTACTTTGAAATATTTCTTCCTACCTCCCTTCCTCCAGAACTTCATCATAAAGGTTTTAAGTAAGTATATGCATATCTTGACAAATTCTAAAAATACAGCAGGAAATACAGATATAGAAACTAGTAAAGCAATAACAAGTAGAAAAATCGTTTTTGCAAACTCAGCCATTATTGTACTTCAAGTTTATTATACTTGAAGTGTGTTAAGGCTAAAACGGTTATAAGATTGAAAGTAAAGAGATGACACCCAAGTAAGATGAGGGCTTTAATTTAAGAAATTAAGAGAAAGAAAGAATTGCCAGAAGGGGTAATAAAAGGAAAACAGATAAAAGGAGAAAGTCAGGGAAAAGGAAGTAGAAAATTGAAAGCAATTGTTAAATAAGAATGGACAGTACTTAGTAATGAAGCAGAAGTTTAATTTGTGAGATCAGATTTCTTAAATCATGAAAGGAATATTCAGACAAAAACTCCATTATTTTATTAAGTTTATAACTTCAGTATTATTTTTTTCTAGTTATGTAGTTATCAGTAACAATAATAGATTATAAAAAATACAAAGGATACCTGGCATTAAACTACTTTAAAGTCACTTGCTATACATAACAACATTTTTGTTTTTTAGACTTTGGTTTGATGAATTAATTGGCCTTTGGGTTTCGGTGCAAAATCTCCCACAGTGGGAGGGGGTAAGTATACCTTTTTTCCCCTATAGTTTTGTTTTTCTTTTCTTTTCTTTCCCCACCCCCCCATACTTTTTAAATTTGGAGATAAATATTAATAGATCATTTGGTAAGTAACTTGAAGTTCCTTAGGATTGGCTGTTAGTCCTGTTAAGATCAGTTCCTTCTCAATTTTATATTATTTTATTTGTTGTATTCTAACAAAAGTATACATTTATTTTGGTTTTATCAATATTTAGGAGTATACACATGTATTGTAAAATGCATGAAATGTAAGATCCTGTTGTTTGTTTTCTTTGGTGCCTGTACTATCATGGTGCTGGACGTATAGTGGATATTTTCAGCATATTTGTTGGATTAAACTTTTCTATATTCATTGTGGATGGTGCTTTGTCATTTTACTTTTTAGGAGCATTTTAACTGCAGCTGATTTTAAATGTGTGACGTGAATCAATTTACATTTGGAGGGTTTTTTTTAAAAAAAACTAAGTCATAAACTATTTAAGTAGATTGCACTAATGATTGCTGAAAAGAACAAATGGAGGAGGGGTGTGACTATGACACTTAAACAACAACAACAACAAATGTATTAACTTTGTCCTTTTTGTTTACTTTCAGCAACTAGTAAATCTCTTTGCTCGATTGGCTACAGATAATATAGGGTACATAGATTGGGATCCATATGTACCAAAGGTAATTAACATTTTGGGGGAAAGCCAGTCATGATGGTAGGCACCTGTAATCCGAGCTGCTCAGGAGGCTGAGGCAGGAGAATCGCTTGAACCCGGGAGTTTGAGGTTGCAGTGAGCCAAGATCGCACTACTGCACTCCAGCCTGGGTGACAGAACTAGACTCTGTTTGGGGAAAAAAAAGAACATTTTGAACATAAATACAATAGTACCGACAACAATTCTATGTTATAAAGGAGAAATGTTTTTTCTATGCCAATTCCAAGTGGCACATAAAATTTTCTTTGATCATTAGTAAACACATATACAAATAATTTACAGGGCTGGGTCCAATGACCTTTTCTAAAGGTAATTAGACCACATGAAGGTATCATAAATGTGTTTTCTTATGCAGGATATGAACTATGAGTATCAAAAGTAATTTGGAAAGTACTAAGTATAGTATCAAGAGCATCGTACATTTGTACCTTCCAGTGCATTTTGTGTATCGTATTTGGTTGCTCCTCTGCAGTGTTGCCCACTTTTTAGGTCACATTATATATTTTCCTATAGTAAATAAAGCTAGATATTCCAGGTGTATCTTCAGTATTATTTCACCTGCAGTAGAATAACCTGTGGAGCTGCAGTAGGGCTGGGTGATTCTGATGCACACACTTACATTAGAGCAAAGCTGGGGAGCAGCTGAATGCAAATGCTCTGTTTGCTTTTGCTTATGATGTCTTCCTCTATTGTTTGGCCATTAGAAACTAATTGAGGAAGAGAAATCGTTTCTCCCCACCTTTGGGCCCCTACCTATTGGTAATGATACATTTGGAATATAAATTTAATTTTATTATAATATAGTTGTTAAGTGATTGACTAAAATACAAATTCTTAGGGAAAAATCAAATCACCATTAAAATTTTGAAAGGGAAAGCAATCTGCTAGAAGATACTTGCATTTAGGTTGGTGCTGTTGTGCATGCTTGACATGGAATAGGAGCTTAGGAAAAACTATTCGTGCATTTGGGACAAGAAAGGAGTCAAAATATTTCATGTTTAGTCACAGTATGTGTGTTTTTGCCTTTTTATATTTAGCCATAAATCACATTTTGTCTGTTCTTTGGATACATGGACACAACTGCTTTATGTCCTTGTGCCTGTGACCTCAGAGTGTCATACAGCACATCTGTTGATATTTATATGTAATTTTTAAAGAGTAAAGCAAGTTACCAAATACTATGTAATTTCACTTAAAAACCCTTTTGATAAAATGAGAATATCTTCAGTAACACTAATATACAGCACTTACTAAAGAATTATTTTGATACCTGCAAATATCCTTAATTATTGTTTTTTCTTTTAAAAGATATTTACAAGAATTCTGAGAAGCTTGAACCTCCCAGTGGGAAGCAGTCAAGTGTTAGTCCCAAGATTTTTAACAAATGCTTATGATATTGGACATGCTGTAATATGGATCACCGCCATGATGGTTTGTAATACATTATATTTGTTTTCTATAGTTCACCCCTATTTCGTGTTAACCTTACAAAAATTCTGGGTAGTCACAGAAGTTGATAACAGTGGCTTGGTTGATGACGTGATTCTTGGATATTTTCTGATGTCGCAAGCTCATGTTTATCAAATCCAGAATATAGTGGTACCATTTTGAAATCTCCCTAACCAATAGACATTATAAATAGAGTCCTAAATCTAGAGTTTTGAGGGATTTGCAGTGTCTCACATTTTTACTGTCCGGGAACCAGACTTGTAACCCAAAAGACTTTCCCAGGGTAGGATTACAACTCGGGATTTGCGTGTGCTTAGACTCCATTACTTACTGCTAATGTTCACATGAAACATTATATTGAACATAAAGCTTACTAACAAAGTAATCTTTGTGAAGGGAGAGATGTGAAGGATTATTTTGTTGACATCATTAAAGGAAAGTGAAGACATATCCACAAGCTTAGATTTCAGTGTCATCTTTCAAATAATATTAGGATAACTTTCTATTATAATTTTCTAGCTTATCATTCATATATTGCTTCTGCAACTATTTCTTCGTATTCCATTTTACACATTAGCTTGTTTCTGTGGAAAAGCCAATTTTTTTAATGTAAAAGTTTACTTCTTAAATTTCATTGTAAGAAAAACAAATTTAAGCCCCCTTTGTTTTTGCCATTTTATTGTTAAACAGAAAAATGCCATTTTTCTTAATTGGTAGGAGCAAACACTGAAGGATGTTTACTATCTTACATATGCAGTGAGTTGACACTGGATTTTTGGGGGCTACAGAATTGGATCGTGATTAGTATTAGTTATTGTTTGAATGAGTTTTGCTCTGCTTTCTCACACAGTTCTCACTGGCAGCTTCATTTTGTGTTAAGTGTGAAAATATGGCCAAGTGCCATGGCTCACGCCTGTAATCCTAGCACTTTGGGAAGCCAAGATGGGAGGATAGCTTGAGCCCAGGAGTTTGAGACCAGCCTGGACAACATGGCGAGACCCTGTACAAAAAAAACAAAAGTAAAGTAAAAGTAAGCACGGGCATGATACCACGTGCCTGTGGTACTAGCTCCTCAGCAGGCTGAGGTGGGAGGATCGCTTGAGCCTAGGAGATTGAGGGCTGCAGTGAGCCGTGTTTGTGCCACTGCACTGCACCCTGGGCAACAGAGGGAAGCCCTATTTTTTTTTTTTTTGAGACAGAGTCTTGCTCTATCGCCCAGGCTGGAGAGCAGTGGGGCAATCTCGGCTCACTGCAACCTCTACCTTCTGGGTTCAAGCGATTCTTCTGCCACAGCTTCCCAAGTATTTGGGACTACAGGCACCTGCCACCAGGCCTGGCTAATTTTTGTATTTTTAGTAGAGACAGGGTTTCCTCGTGCTGGCAAGGCTGGTCTCGAACTCCTGACCTCAAGTGACCTGCCTGCCTCAGCCTTACATCAGGTTTTTTATGCCTGATGTTAGCATTCTTGGTAATTTTAAGATGATAATCTTAGTGATAAATTTTAGTATCCAGGTTATTTGCTGCAGAACAGTAAAATACACTGTTTGCTATCCCAAGTTGACAGGTATTTTTTTAGTTTTTTATGTTGGTTCAAGTAAGCTGCCCTTATTTGTAGTAGAATATTTTGAGTTGATTTGCATGAAGTTCATCAGGGCATTGTGTTTTTGACTCTTATTTAAAGGTAGAATTGATTTTTGTCATCAAGTTGACTATAAACTGCATTAGTGATTTACATATAGGCTTGGGCCTGTTGACCTCTGTTTTTACAGTATGATATGGGTACTGACATTTTTACTTTTTTATCTGGACAGGGTGGACCAAGTAAGCTAGTGCAAAAACACTTAGCTGGTTTGTTTAACAGCATCACATCTTTTTACCATCCTTCAAATAATGGGCGCTGGCTGGTGAGTAACTTCATTTTGCATTATAGGGCTTGGAATTTTAAAGATATGGTCATCCTTGACTATTGCCTATTGTGTGACCTATAATACATTTTCTGTCCTTCGTAGCCTTAGCTATATGTAAATGCTTACATTTAAATTAAATTACTGTGTTGTAGAGCATATAAATTAAATAAGACAATATCGGTGTGGTAACTGTTGACAACATGCCTCAGTTTTGCAAAAAAATGGTAACAAAAATGACTTAGAAGCATGGAACCATCTTTTCAGTTTTATCTTGTTACCTGTTTTTGTTGTTTTTTTAAGTTGGCCAGTTAAAATGGCTTTCATGTAATGGAAAATTTATGTGCTAGCAATTGTTTTAGACCGGAATTTGAAACTCATTTTCATTAATTATTAGGAATAATAGGAATTTATGATAATAGGAATAAATAATAGGAGTACAAGGAATAATAATTAGGAATAATTAATTGGTAACTTTTAATTCTGTCTAGTTATGCTGTGCAGTTCTTTGTAATAAGATAATAAGAACTGTTATTTTAAAAATCTTTTCTCAAGAAGCTAGAGAGCAACCATGAATATCTATGTGGGAAAGTAGACCCTACTTAGAACTTTTTGCTTCTGTGTCCCCAGAACAAGTTAATGAAACTACTTCAGCGGCTGCCAAACAGTATTGTTAGAAGATTGCATCGTGAAAGATACAAGAAGCCCTCTTGGTTAACTCCTGTGCCTGATAGCCACAAGCTTACTGATCAAGATGTTACAGACTTTGTACAATGCATTATTCAGCCTGTCCTCTTGGCTATGTTTAGCAAAACTGGTAGTCTAGAAGCAGCCCAGGCTTTGCAGAATCTTGCACTCATGAGACCTGAATTAGTAATACCCCCTGTACTTGAAAGGTAAGTGGTGAGTGGGAGTCTGAGCCATAGCTAGGTTTTTCTTTTGGTCTGTTCAGCTTGATTCTCTTTTCTCCTCTGTGGCTTCTTAGAGGAGAAGCAGGACATTTTAATGTAATGATTGGTAACTTGATAAAGGTTTATTGGAAAGAAAAAAATTGAAATGAAATGGGTAACACATCTTTTGGGTTATTCACACATTTTAGTTACCAGAATTTTGTGCTTATGAATTAAGATCTGGCCTTTTTTTTTAGATCAAAATGTTGAGTGTCACTAAGGATTGAGAACATGGCACTGAAAGTGGTTTTTGGATTTCTTTCTTAGAATCAGTGATAGAGAAGAAAATTGTATTTGTTATTTTCATGTATTACATCAGGTGTGTTGTTTTTACAGAGTAAATTTTATTTTATTCATTTTGGTTTATGTGTTGAAATGGTAAGGAAAACTCTTTACTTACCTAGCCACTGTCACAGAATAGGCGTGATGTACTTACAAAGAGAGAGACAGCTACTTTTTTTTTCTTTTTGAGATGGAATTTTGCATTAGTTCCCCAGGCTGGAGTGCAAATCTTGGCTCACTGCAGCCTCTGCCTTCTGGGTTCAAGGATTCCCCTGCCTAAGCCTCCTGAGTAGCTGGGATCACAGGCGCCCGCCACCACACCCAGCTAATTTTTGTATTTTTAGTAGAGACAGGGTTTCACCTTGTTGGCCAGGCTGGTCTGGAACTCCTGACCTCAGGTGATCCACTCTCTTTGGCCTCCCAAAGTGCTGGGATTGCAGGTGTGAGCCACTGCGTCCGACCTACTCTTAATTTTTTGAGAGCAATTTTTAAAGTAATTTGTTCAAGAGTAAATTACTTAAGCTTTCTGTTGTACCTCTGCTTCCTCTACTGGCTGAACTTAAGCTTTATGATCTCTCTCTAAATGTTTTTGTCAAATATAGAGGAGGAATGTTAGTTTTTAGAACCTAGAAGGATCTAGCCATTGAGTTCCATAAAAATTTGTCCAAGGTCCCTAGTGGTAGAATTCAAACTATAGCCTATTTCCTGTCTTATTGTTGAGACAGAATAAGTATTGGTCATATTTACTTGGGGAAGAGTACCATGTTCAAGGTCTTAACCAAAATGGGCCTCCATTATCTATAATTTTCAGCTGTTTATGCTGCCTTACCTGCCCTCATTGCCATAAATATTCAAGTTAGACTGCACTTCATTTTCCCAACTTACTTTATTTTTACATACACATCTTGGGGCATTGAAACTCTTCCAGCATATAGAACTTAATTAGGAAATGGAGTGGGGGAAGATAGGCAGTTTCCTGTCTGTCTTCAATCCCCGTATTCTTTGCTTCTTGGCCTCCACAGAGTAGCAGAAGCTAACAGTTAATGGCAGGTTCCCTGATGCTCCCTGGAGAGGTGGGACTTCATCTGTTTGCTTAGCTAAAATTTTGAAGTTTGGAGTGTTTTTGATGTTTCTTTCTCTCTTTTTTTTGGGACAAAGTCTCGCTTTGTTGCCCAGGCTGGATGGAGTGCGGTGGCGCTATCCCGGCTCACTACAAGCTCCGCCTCCCAGGTTCACGCCATTCTTCTGCCTCAGCCTCCTGAGGAGCTGGAACTACAGGCGCCCACCACCACACCCGGCTGATTTTTTGTATTTTTAGTAGAGAGGGGGCTTCACGGTGTTAACCAGAATGGTCTCGATCTCCTGACCTTGTGATCCGCCCGCATCGGCCTCCCAAAGTGCTGGGATTATAGGCATGAGCCACCGCGCCTGGCAGTTTTCAATGTTTCTTTACTTCCCCTTTGTTTTGTGATTTTCAGCTGATTAATTATGAATAGTGAGCTAAATTCTTAGTAGAAAGAACAAAGCTTATAAATAAATAGACCCATCACATTTTTCTTTAGTCCTAAAATTTTGGACAAATTTAATATCAGCATATTAAGTGATATTGAATGCTTGGCCAAGATAAATAATAAACCAAAATGACAATACAATGACATTTTTTGAGACTTTCAATTGTAATTTTGTGCTGTTTTGAAGTGGCATGACCTTTTTAAATTTTTATTCTTTTATTTATTTATTTTGAGACAGACTCTCGCTCTGTCACCCAGGCTGGAGTGCAGTGACATGATCTCAGCTCACTGCAACCTCCACCTCTCGGGTTCAAGCGATTCTCCTGCCTCAGCCTCCCAAGTAGCTGGGATTTACAGGTGCCTGCCACCATGCCCAGCTAATTTTTGTATTTTTAGTAGAGATGGCGTTTTACCATGTTGGTCAGGCTGATCTTGAACTCCTGACCTCAAGCAGTCCACCTGTCTTGGCCTCCCAAAATGCTGGGATTACAGGTGTGAGCCACCATGGCCGGCCAAAGATTTTATTTTTAATTAAAGCAAAACTTTTTTAAAAACTAAAAATGTAGGAAAAAACATTTTAGACGCTTAGTTTTACATCTCCAAGAAAGCTTCTGTTAAAGAGTTTGGTATGTTTTCTCCATTAAAAAAAATAATAGTAAGTGACTAGTCTGGCTCACGCCTGTAGTCCCAGGACTTTGGAAGTCTGAGGAAGATGGATTGCTTGAACTCAGGAATTTGAAACCAGCCTGGGCAACATGGCAGAACCCTGTCTCTACAAAAAAAAATACAAAAATTAGCCGGGAGTAGTAACGTGTGCCAGTAGTCCCAGCTACTTGAGAAGCCAAAGTGGGAGGGTTACCTGATCTGGGTGATGTGGAGGCTGCAGTGAGCTATGATCACACCACTGCACTCCAGCCTGGGGCAGAGTAAGACCCTGACTCCAGGGTTGGGGGTGGTCAGGGGAAAGAAACTGTGGAGTATTTGTAACTTGTTATTCCACTGACTGACCATTAGATTAGTATAATATAGATTAGGACAGCTGAAATAAAGCAGTATCTACCAGTTGATGTTCTTTTGGGTTTTTTTGAGACAGTCTTGCTCTGTCACCTAGGCTGGAGTGCAATGGCATAATCTTGGCTCACTGCAACCTCCACCTCCCAGGTTCAAGCGATTGTCCTGCCTCAGCCGCCGGAGTAGCTTGGATTACAGGCATGCGCCACCACACCCCACTAATTTTTGTATTCATATAGAGACAGGGTTTCACCATGTTGGCCAGGCTGGTCTCAAACTCCTGACCTCAGGTTATCTGCCTGCCTTGGCCTCCCAAAGTGCTAGTGTTACAGGTGTGAGCCACCACACCCCGACTTCTACCAGTGTGTGTTCTTTTCTCACTGTGGAATTTGCATGAAAAGAGTTGGTAAGGTAGCAGGGGATTGGGGACATGTGCAATAAATAATCTGTGTATCTTTCCTTTATTTGTGTACAGTAATGTCTCCCCTTATTGGTGACGGATGTGTTTGAAGACCCCCAGTGCATACCTGAAACCATGGATAGTACTGAACCCTATGTATACCATGTTTTTTTCACATACATGCATACCTGTGATAGTTTAATTTATAAATTAGGCCCAGTAAGAGATGAACAACAATCATAAAATAGAACAATTATAAAAATACATTGTTCAATATAATAAAAGTTATGTGAATATGGTCTCGTTCTCAGGACACTGAAATACTTGGTTAACCTTTGTTAACTGAAACTACGGAAACTGCAGATAACGGGGCTACTGTAATTCTGTTAACTTTGATAGCAGATTTTCACTCTAAGTATTTTGCTGACTTATAAACCTTTAAGTCAAAGTACAGTTTATGAATTTACAGTATTTAACGTATTATGGTATTATGCATATCTGTGATGGAGACTTTAAAAATTCTGTTTTCAAACTGTAGAACGTATCCTGCATTAGAGACATTAACAGAACCTCACCAGCTCACAGCCACTTTAAGTTGTGTAATTGGAGTAGCCCGCAGTTTGGTATCAGGAGGCAGATGGTTTCCTGAAGGTCCTACACATATGCTACCTCTGTTGATGAGAGCATTGCCTGGGGTGGATCCAAATGACTTTAGTAAATGCATGGTGAGTATATTGATGATTATACACTCTATATTTAGGTAGGAGGCAAAGTAACTTCTCAGTGACAAAAGGTTGGAGAACTTTATGCGTAAGCCTAATATAAATATGAAAATAAATGTTGTATAACTTCATTATTAAAGTAACAGTTATTTATTTATTTATGTAGAGATGGAGTCTTGCTCTGTCACCCTGACTGGAGTGCAGTGACATGATCTCGGCTCACTGCACTGCGATCTGCCTCCTGGATTCTAGCGATTTTCCTGCCTCAGCCTCCTGTGTAGCTGGGATTACAGGCACACGCCACCACGCCTGGCTAGTTTTTGTATTTTTAGTAGAGACAGGGTTTCACCATGTTGGCCAGGCTGGTCTGGAACTCCTGACCTCAAGTGATCCGCCCACATCGGCCTCCCAAAGTGCTGGGATTACAGGTGTGAGCCACTGCGCTCGGCCGACAGCTAGTTAATTATGAAGATTCTTAAAGTGTTTAATTCTAAATGAGGAATACCCAGAGAAACTGTTGTGGGATTTTGATCAAGATAATTTATTGGGGTAATTTATTGTAGTTCATGGTATACTTGTATTTCTGAATTAGAATTATGTAATGTTGAAAATCTTTTGTATCTTTCCACAGATCACATTCCAGTTCATAGCAACATTTTCTACTCTGGTGCCTTTAGTAGATTGTTCATCTGTACTACAAGAAAGAAATGACCTCACAGAAGTAAGGGTATTTTATGGTTATAAAAGGGCAAAGATGTTCTAATTATTATTGCATATGCATAGTAACACTTGACAGTTTAGAAACAACTTGGGAAGTAAAATTACTATTTTGTGACTAGAATGGTACATATGGAGGGCCAGGACATCATTGGCAAGAGAGTCTACAGAGCACCCATCATAGGAGGTGGCTCAAAAATAGGCCATTTCTATAAACTTCTGACATCTGGAGGTGTATTTCAGTTTTGTGTCACTTTTCAATGTTTTGTTAAGCAAAAAATGGTGATTATTTTATTTTTCCATCATCTTAGGTTAGTAATAAATCTGTCCAAGGGATTGACATCTAATGAAGAAAGATTTTCTTCATTTCTGTCTGGCTTTTTCAGAACTTCTCTCTCTCTTTTTTTTTTTTTTTTTTTTTTTTTGAGATGGAGTCTTGCTCTGTCACCCAGGCTGGAGTGCGGTGGTGTGGTATCGGCTCACTGCAACCTCCACCTCCTGGTTCAAGTGATTCTCCTGCCTCAGCCTCCCGAGTAGCTAGGACTACAGGTGCGCACCACCAGGCCTGGCTAATTTTTTGTATTTTTAGTAGAGACGGGGTTTCGCCATGTTGGCCAGACTGGTCTCGAACTCCTGGCCTCAAGTAATCTACCCGCCTTGGCCTCCCAAAATGCTGAGAGTGCAAATGTGAGCCACTGTACCCAGCCCCCAGAACTATCTTCTTTAATGCAAGCATGTCGCCCAGGCTGGAGTGCAGTAGTGCCATCTTGGCTGACTGCAGCCGCTGCCTCCCGGTTTCAAATGGTTTTTGTGCCTTAGCCTCCCGGGTAGCTGGGATTACAGGCGTGTGCCACCATGCCTGGCTAATTTTGTGTGTGTGTATTTTTAGTAGCAATGGGGTTTTGCCATGTTGGCTAGACTGGTCTTGAACTCTTGACCTCAAGTGATCCGCTCGCCTTGGCCTCCCAAAGTGCTAGGATTGTAGGCATGAGCCACAGTGTCTGGCCAGCCACTGCACCTAGCCGAAAGCATGTTGTTGTTTGTTTTTTTTGGACATTCAGGTAGTGAGAGACTAGACTTTACATATATCAGCAGTTTTGAAAACTGAATTTATAATAAAGATAGCTGCTTGACTTCTGTATTTGGCCCTTGTAAAATAACATTAATTGCTGCTTTCTTTGGTTCCTAGAAAGTAGTAGATCAAGTCGTTCTAAATTGATAGGCAAGTATGGTGCTGTTTCTCATAGTACCCAATATAATGGTTTAGTGTAGATATATTTGGCAGGCAATAATTGAGTTTTGTTAGTTCAGGGAAAAAAAACTAAGGCTATATGTAATCTTTCTTTGCATTGGGATATTATAGGTGGAACGAGAACTTTGTTCAGCCACAGCTGAATTTGAGGACTTCGTCTTACAATTTATGGACAGGTGAGCTTGTAACCCACACCAACGTTTAGCTGACATTCTAGAAAATGACTCTTCTATCCCAGAAACTGTAGTTTATTTCTGCATTATAACCTTTATTTAGCTACTACTGGTGCTCCTGAAGTTATAAAAGGATAATCGATTTGTGAACCACGTAGAAATTAAGTAGCTATCACTTGAATAGTTAGGACAATAGAGAGTTACCTAATCACCACCAAAAATGTCAAACCAGATTTTAGTTGCTGAAATTATGCTTTGTTTGGATTATTTAGATGCTTTGGACTTATAGAAAGTAGCACATTGGAGCAAACAAGAGAAGAGACAGAAACTGAGAAAATGACACACTTGGAGAGTTTGGTCGAATTAGGTCTGTCTTCTACGTTTAGTACAATCCTCACCCAATGTTCCAAAGAAATATTTATGGTAAGAACATTGCTACAAAAATTAAACTTCCAGCTTTTAAGTTTCATTTGATGTTTTAAAATTGACTTCAGGTTACTTTGTGTATATCATGCAGTTTATCATTTACATTCATACTGAAGTTTTAAAGAAATGTACAGTTGCTCCTCATTATTTGCAAATTTCATATTTGCAGATTTACCTATTTGCTCTAATTATTTGCAACCCGAGAATCAAAGCTTTTGTGACTGACAAAAATTTAGTTACCTAAATTTGATCTCACATATACCATGTGTTCTCAGCTGAGAGCAAACTAGGCATTCTGCCTTCTTATATCCAGCTCCACTTAAACAACTGTCCCCTTTGCGATCTATTTAATGCCATATTTTTACATTTTTGTGCTTTTTGTTGGTGATTCTGCTGTTTAAAAATGTCAAAAATGACTCCCAAGCGTTTAGTGTTTAAAGTGGTTTAAAGGGTTCCTAAGCATAAGAGAGTTGTGCTATGCCTAATGGAAAAAACACTGTGCTGGGTAAGTGTCAACAGGCATGGGTTATAGTGTTGTTGACTGGGGATTAAATGTTAGTGAATCAACAATATGTATTAAATAAGTTGTCTGTAAACATAAACACACTTAGGATTATGTATTGTTCAGTTGATGAAAATGTTGTCACTATAGGTTCACAGGAACATAATCCTGTATTTCCCCTGGGAGCAATGGTTCAGTATTTGCTAGTTCAGTTGTCACAGCAAATTTATAGAACATGACTACCATGAACAACAAGAAACAACTGTATTGTTTAATTTTACAATTAAAAACAATTACTCAGCTGAGTTTTAGAAATTGCTTATGACATCACTCGCATGATAGAAATTAAATCCTAAGACTAATTGATGGATTAGAAGTAGTTATCTTCATAAGACATTCAGTAAGCATTGACTTATTCAGTATTGGTTGGTACCTGTTACCTGTAGTGTGGTACCTATTATCTGTAGCCTTTAAGACTCCACTTTATTTTCATTTCTGTTTTTTCTCCCGTCATCTGTAATTATCACTGTTAAATATGTTAATCCTGAAAGCCAAATTGCCTTACAACTGGGTGAAATAAATGCTATGATTATGTTAGTATAAAGAAATGAACACAAATCATCTCTTGTTTAACCAAAAGTTGTTGTTTATACTTTTCAGTATTATTAACCCAGGTTTAGAACTCATTGTTCCAGTGAGCAAGTAAATTAAAGTTTTGTGACATGTTTGTAAAATAAATAGACTGCTTTGGGTCTTTTAGGGTAAGGATAGGTATCTAGTTTGTAGTTGTCAGGATGACAAATTATATTAGTTATTCCAAAAATTTCCCTTTGTTGTATTCAATTAGCCAGGAAGATAATTAAATTGCATTTGCTTCCACCAGGTATAATTTTATGTGTAGGGTTTCTGTGGCAAGTGAAATCTTATACCTCAATTTTTTTTTTTTGGGGGGTGTGTGTGTGTGTGTGTGGGTGTGTGTGTGAGACAGAGTCTCACTCTGTCACCTGGGCTGGAGTGCAGTGGCGCGATCTCGGCTCACTGCAACCTCCACCTCCCCAGTTCAAGCAATTCTCATGCCTGCAACCTCCACCTCCCCAGTTCAAGCAATTCTCATGCCTCAGCCTTCTCAGCAACTGGGACTACAGGCATGCACTACCATGCCTGGTCAATTTTTGCATGTTTAGTGGAGATAGGGTTTCACCATGTTGGCCAGGCTGGTCTTGAACTCCTGATGTCAAGTGATCCTCCTGCCTCAGCCTCCCAAAGTGCTAGGATTACAGGTGTGAGCCACCGCACCCAGCCAGTACCTCAAATATTTTGTTCAAGTTAGGATCGTGGACAAAGATGGTTCTTAGACCTGAATGTAACGTTATTAAACAAATTCTTATAAAATCAGATGGTTAAAAATTGCCCATTTGTTTAGTTTTGGAATTGTCTAAATATGTATATCTTTTTTTTTATGTTCTATAAGATGTTTAATTTTCTGAAAACATGCTCATTAGACATTTTCATTTCTTACATATCTTAACAGGTGGCCCTTCAGAAGGTTTTTAATTTTTCTACTTCACATATATTTGAAACAAGAGTAGCAGGTCGCATGGTGGCAGACATGTGCCGCGCTGCTGTAAAGGTGAGTTTATTTTTTTGAACTGATGTATTAATGACTCAACAATCAACAAGTTTATATGGTTAATTATTTTAGAGGTACTTGTATGCTTAAAATACATAGTTCTTTCAGTAGCTGCTTATTTATAGCTTTTTGTTACACTGAAAATAATAATGCTAGTATATATTTGCCTTTCAAAAAAAACATATTTATACAAATATGTTTTCAGTGCTGCCCAGAAGAATCTTTGAAGCTCTTTGTTCCCCACTGCTGCAGTGTTATAACTCAGCTTACAATGAGTAAGTCATAAGGTCATTATTCTCTCTTTACAATTTGGGTAAGTTTTTTTCTTGGTTTCTAAAACTGTTAATGACAACAGATTCTTGTAGCTACACAATATTTTGATTTGTAATTTGAGGAGAAATTGTCTCCAAAAAGGTATCATCCAGGTTGGCAGTAGCTTAAAAATGTTACTTTATTAATATTCGTGTACAACAACCATCCAGAGGTTACCTTCAAAAATATCAGTTATTGGCCAGGTGCGGTGGCCCACGCCTGTAATCCAAGCACTTTGGGAGGCCAAGGCAGGCGAATCACAAGGTCAGGAGATCAAGACCATCCTGGCTAACATGGTGAAACCCCGTCTCTACTAAAAAATAAAAAAAAATAAAAAATTAGCCGGGCGTGGTGGCGGGCCCCTGTAGTCCCAGCTACTCAGGAGGCTGAGGCAGGAGAATGGCGCGAACCCAGGAGGCAGAGCTTACAGTGAGCTGAGATTGCACCACTGCACTCCAGCCTGGGCGACAGAGTGAGAGTCTTTCTCAAAAATAAATAAATAAATAATAATAATATCAGTTATTTTGTGAGATATAGAGAAGCAGAAGTCTTGGTTGGTGTGTTTATTTTCTTGAAAATTTTGTGTCTGCCTCCTTTTGGAGCAAGCTCAGCTTCATGAAGAAGAAATAATAAGTCTTCCTAAAAGAGGCTTTCCTCAGCTATTGGAAATATTAAATAGAAATATTTTAAAATGCTGTATTTAGTTGAATGCATAGTTTTTTCCCCCCTAATACTATTTTGCTGCTTTTAGATGATGATGTATTAAATGATGAAGAGCTAGACAAGGAATTACTATGGAATCTTCAACTTTTGTCTGAGGTATTATAAATCTTTGGAATAAAAAACATGACTATGAAAACATTGACTTGCTTTTAGGATTTAGCTCTTCCTGACAAAATGACTTTAAAACATATGAAAAGTCTGAGTTTTGGAAATTTATGATGAGGCTTCAGAAAGTCAGAATATATCATACTCTTATTGTCAAAGGAGTGGTATAGTTGATCACTGCATGTTCAACCATCTACTTAGTTTTACCAGTTAATTCTAATATGGGTAACTCAGTAATTGAAAAAGTTGATCAGATTTGGGAATTTTTTTGGTCTACTATTTAAATTTGGCCATCAATCAAACTTAAGTTTTCTTTATCAGTTTTTTCGGAAGTTTAATTAGGGCTGGGCGCAGTGGCTCACGCCTGTAATCCCAGCACTTTGGGAGGACAAGGCGGGCAGATCATGAGGTCAGGAGATTGAGACCATCCTGGCCAACATGGTGAAACCCCGTCTCTACTAAAAATACAAAAATTAGCTGGGCGTGGTGGCGTGTGCCTGTAATCCCAGCTACTCAGGAGGCTGAGGCAGGAGAACCGCTTGAACCCGGGAGGTGGAGGTTGCAGTGAGCCAAGATCGTGCCACTGCTCT